>NW_011956507.1:0-1280 GCF_000949405.1 Vollenhovia emeryi | reverse complement strand
CATCTCTCAGGCTTCTCTCTGGTTCAGTACGCCGGAGGCCCCTACTGTCCCATGGAGCGTATTAAGCGGAAGCGTAACCAGCGGATCGCCAATCCACGGATCCGTTTCAACGGAATCTTGAAAGGGCTCTATCAGAAAGATTCCGTGATTGGCGATCCGCTGGTCCGCTTCCGCGTAAAGCTGCCTTTTCACCTTGCGTCTGGAAGCCAGGGGAGCGATCGCGTGCACGATCGAATTCGATCGGTCGACTTCTCATACGTCTCTACTCTACAGGTTTCATGGTTCATGCTTATTTATTATAGGATAGTTTCCCTCAGACCATAGATTGATCATGTACGAAGAGTGGTATCGGATGGCATATTCCTTCTCGAATTCGAATTCGATCGGTGCACGCGATCGCTCCCCTGATCCGTTTGGCCGGTTACCCCCACTCCGAGCGCAGATTCTCCGCCTGGCCTGGCTTGCTCCTGGCGTTTGGACGCCAGAAGTTCGGAATGGTCGAACTTCTAGCTGAAATTCGCTACGTGACAAAGGGTTTGTTTTCTGGGGCTCGATTCTGGAATTTGTTCGAAGGAGAAACGTATGCGAAAATTCTGCTCTTACAGAAAAGTTGCCAGTTGATTGGCTATTCGCATTGCTTTAACCAATTGACTTTCAACTTTTCTATCAGAGCAGAACCCAGATAGCAAAATGTCTGCATTATGTCAGCATAACGCATTTACGTCTGCTCATAGACGTGTCGGCATATTTGCAACAATTGAGTCGGCATATGAGGTGCACGTGAACAGCATGGCTTGCCTGACACATTGTGACACAACTTGCCGTCACAAGATCGACAAGCCTTGCCGGATTTATGTATGATAGTAATGATCATATAAACGCATATAGAAATAGTGCACTCGTTTTATTGTATTATTAAATCTAAATAAATTAAGAGTATCCTTTATGTTGATAAACATGGTTTATTGCGCATACATCTTTAATTTAGTAAAATATATATATCGTACTTTGATGTAATACAATATATATATTACGATATATGAAATATCGTATTGATACATAAAATATCTCGTAATGGATTGCAAAAACAGAACATAAAATACAGATCGTAATAGAATTGCAAAAATAGAACATAAAATACAAATCGTAATAGAATTGCAAAAACAGAACATAAAATACAGATCGTAATAGAATTGCAAGAACAAAACATAAAATTGTAATACTAACATATAACAATTGTAATCTTGGAGTATTACAAATTTTCGTTTTCGCTATTTAAA
>NW_011956506.1:0-1280 GCF_000949405.1 Vollenhovia emeryi | reverse complement strand
CTAACTTTCGGCGTAGCGTCGTCATCGACATCGTCTGTGGAATAAACTCGACTGTGTTTATCAAGTTTTGATCTAGTTCTAACTTTAGGTGTATCGTCGTCATCGACGTCTTCTGTAGAATAAGCGTGAGTTCGTTTATTACGTTTCGCTCTTGTTCTCGCGGACGGTGTCCCTGGAGTGAAACTAACACAAATGCAATCTGAATCTGAATCGCCTTCGACGGTCCCTCGTTTTTCCGTCTCACTAAAAGTATCCAATGAGCCACGAGGCAGCGTCTTCTCGTTATAAGTAATCTGTTCTCTCTGCAAAGCAAGTACTTTCGGCCCAAGAGAGGAATGTTCATAATCCGTGTATCTCTTGGGCAACTTTACAACTCTCTTGCCCTTACGTGGCGCTTGATTCTCATCTTGCGAACCTTTCAAGCGACGCTTCGTACTTCTGGTCAATCTCTTGGGTCTCTCGTCCTCCGACTCAGTGTCTATCTTATACATACTTTGTTCCGTGGAACGTCTCAACTTCAGGCGCAACGAGACCTGATCCTTTTGCAAGGCGCTCGACGAGAGGGCGCGTTTGTTACCGTCGAACATCTCGTCGGAGTCGGAAGAGTCGACAGAATCATTCTCGGTGCTCTTCCTCGGCACGTAAGACTCGTCCAATTCCTCGGCGTTCGTATCCGAGCTCGTCTCGAGTAGTATTGATATATCTTTGTCCGTGCACTTCTCGAGTCTGGCCATCGGATTCGAGTTGCAAGCCTTGCTGGCTCGGTAGTGAAATTTTTTTAACACCCTCTCCCCTCGAAGACTTCGGTTAACCTAAGTGGGCAAATTTTGCTCGTTATCTCTCGCCTGAACGTACGCGTCAATTAGAGAGAGGCAATCGAACTTTCTTTTCACATCTATCTTCGTATTCTACATTTCGCAGAAGACGATTGTTTATACTGGCTTTGCCGCAAATGCAGATGGCAGTTATCGTGGTTGAAAGTCAATTACGGGGAAGAAACTGTCACCGTTGTTCCCTTTAGATCTCACAACGTTACTTATCACTTACCGTTCTTGTGCCGTAAGCAGGAGAGCGACGATAAATCACAATTCACGTGAGACTCTGCGAGATCGCTGAGGTTATACGCTCGACCACGCCGGAGCGGTATCGCGGGATGCCGCCTTTTCTCCGCGCGTGCGCGCTGGAAGCCCGTCCCGTCAAGTCGTAAAAAGGACACCCTGCGTTTGTGCGTTTTTAAAAATTGTCTAAAGGCCTATGTCCACGATGCTAGGACTTGGTCC
>NW_011956505.1:0-1280 GCF_000949405.1 Vollenhovia emeryi | reverse complement strand
TATCACGAGGACGAGCGCCTCCCGCTCGTCCGCCCACGCCGGACACTCGCCCAACGTGTGTTGGGCGGTGTCGTCCGCCGCGCTGCAATGGTGGCAGCGGGAGTCTTGCTCCCTTCCGATCCGACCCAGGAAATGTCCGAAGCAGCCATGCCCCGTCATCACCTGGGTCATCCGGAAGGTCAGCCCACCCCATCCCCTGTCGACCCACTGGTCAAGGAGGGACCCGATTGCCCCGACGACGCGCAGCCCCGGGGTGTTGTTCCCCGAGGCTAAGAGCGCCTCTCGCCACATGGCGATTGTGCGTCGCCGGTGCCGGAGTCTCTGCCGAGCACGGTGAGTCGCTGACCATCTTATGGGTCTCCCCTCGGAGTCGCGGCTTTCGAGGAACATGTTACTATGTTCCTCCGCCGCGTACTCCATCGGAGGGAGACCAGCGATCACCGCCGCCGCGTTGTACGCCACGGTCCGGTACGCCCTACAGATTCTCGCGGCTATCGGGCGAAACGCACGCGCCATCTGAGCGCGCGCGCGCCGCGATGCCGCGAGTTTTGGGGCCCAAACTGGGGCCCCGTAGAGCGCCACGGACTTAACCGTGTTGGCGTACAGCCGACGCACCTTGCCGTCCGGGCCGCCAAGATTGGGGAGGAGCCGGCCAAGCTTGACCGCTCTCACTCCCGCCCTGCTTGCGGCTCTGGCAAGGTGGCTCGCAAAGCTCCATCGGTCATCGAGGATCAACCCGAGATAGTTCATCTCGTGGCCAATCCTGACGAGGGCCGTACCCACAGCCAGGGTGAGTCCATCGGGTGGCGCGCCGCGTGCTCCACGTCTTTTACCGTGGAACATCACGGCCTCGGTCTTGCCGAGTGCCACCTCGAGGCCCAGGCTGCGGATAGAGCCGACTATCGCTCCCGCTGCCACTCGCCCCCCTGGCGAGGGCCTCCCTCCAATCGCGGCCCCCGGCTGTCACGAGCGTGTCGTCCGCGTAGCAGACGACGTGACAGTCGGGGGGGAGGGGAACACGCAGCACCGAGTCGTACCCCAGGTTCCACAAGAACGGTCCGAGAACCGATCCCTGGGGCACTCCCCGGTGCAATCTCTCCCGTCGGCGCCTGCCGCCTTGGTCGATATACTCGACCCACCTGTCCCTCAGGTAGTCGCTCACGACGCGGGCGAGATATGACGGAACCTCGCGGCGTCGGAGCGACTCCCTGATTCGTCCCCAGGGGAGGGTGTTGAAGGCATTGGAAATATCAATGACACTGCCAACATCACCCCCCCCC
>NW_011956504.1:0-1280 GCF_000949405.1 Vollenhovia emeryi | reverse complement strand
TCAGCGCCTCCCCCCAAGAGGGGGGGTTGGGCCCCATCCCTCATCTCACAAAGGAGATGAGCGATAGGGGCCCCCGTCTCTTAATGGGATGCAGGGACCGCGCCTGCATCCCAATCTTCCCTGTGGGTTGTGACACGAGGTGCGAGTGTCCCCACACTCACCCCCCCAACCCACAGAGGTCCCTCCCAGTGGGCGGGTATAGTGGGGGAGGCGCCTCAGCGCGTCCCCCCCGCCCACCGGGGGGTCCACCCTCGCGTCGCCGGACCGAGGACCCCGGCGAAAAGTCCCAGGGGGGAGAGAGGGCAGGGGGCGGGAGTGCAGACTCGCACTCAAGGACCAGCTCCCCCGCCCCCCTCCCCCCTGCGGGCAAAGCATGCCCGCTATTGGGGGGAGGGGGGACTAGTGTCCGTCCCCTCGCCCTCGGATGCAGACCCTCTCCAAGGGGGTCTGCCGGGAGGGAATGTCGGGTCGCCCCTCACCCTCCCGCCACTCCCTCGGGGTGCCTTCCCGCACCCCGCTTCTCCAAGGGTGTGCCGAGAGGGGATCCCAAGGTCCGAGCAAAGCGGACACCTCGGGACCCTCCCCCGGCACCCCACCGCCGTGTGCCCCTCGGCCCCGCAGCGGTAACATCTACCGCTGCGGTCCGTCTTCGCGGTGCACCCCCGCTGCACGTGCCCCACGGCAAGGCAGCGGTGGCACCGCTGAGGGCCGGGTCGCTCCGCGAGCTTCACCCTCGCCCACGCGACCCCGACCCTCACTACCCCCATGCGCGCCAACCCGCGCGCCACCTTCACGGGGCACCGAGCCACCGTGGTACCCGATTGCCGGGCGGGGGAGCGCGTGATACGCCCCACGTCCACCTCCCCCGCCCCGCAGCCTCCCTCCCGCGAAATGGCCACCCTGGCCATTTCCTCCGTCGTCGAGTCGTCCAGCCCGGTTACCCGCAACGACGCGAGTTTACCGGGCCGGGCGACTCGGACCTCCACCGCCCCAGGGGGCGCCACGCCGCCGGTCCCCAGGTCCTCCAAGGAAGGGTTCCTCCTCCTCGGGGCCCGGAGAACGGCCGCGTACGCCCCCCCTCCTCTCGGTCCTTCCGGATCGTGGAGCGAGGTGGTTGCGGTCTCCGGCGCGCGGGGAAGCTCGCGCCAACGGACACTCCCTCGCCCATCGCGCCCCCCCGCACCCTAATCCCGACTTCCCCCCCGCTCCCCCCTTCTCTCCCCTTGTGGGGCCGCGGGGGGATGGGAGAGGAGCCGGAGCTAGTCTCCCCTCCCCCCCCC
>NW_011956503.1:0-1280 GCF_000949405.1 Vollenhovia emeryi | reverse complement strand
ACACGTGTATACGACGAGAATACAGTATCAGAGGTCAGAACACGAATATCTAGCGAAATGGCGAAGTAAGCCTTCGCCAATCGTGAAAGCTGTGCAATCGTCACTCTACCGTCGGAGACGGTTAAACTGACGGTAGTACACACGTGTATACGACGAGAATACACTTTTTAGTAGCATTTTGTGAACAGAAAAGTCATAATGATATCATTAGAATGTCATCATGACATTTGTCTCTTAAAAGTTACTAATAAACAATTTTTTACTTCAACATGTATATGTATATTAAAACGATATAAATATTTTAAAAACCAAAGGACGCTTTTATCTATAATATAGTGTACGATTCCTTTTTCATTTTTACATCAATTTTGCATCATTTTTTTATTAGTGACTTTTAAGTGACAAATAATGTCATGATTACATCCTAATGATATCATTATGACTTTTCTGTTCTACCTGGTCTTTTACTCACGGACAGTCCCCTCGCGTCGTGTAGCTTTCACAGAAAGGCAGTCCACGCGCGGCGTGTTGCTTTCGCCCCGGCGTGTTGCTTTCGACCCGGTGTGTTGCATTCGCCCTGGCGTGTTGCTTTTAATCACAGGCCGTCCCCGCGCGGCGTATTGCTATCGCAGAACAGCCAAGTCGCCGCGCGGCGTGTTGCTTTCGACCCGGCGTGTTGCTTTTGCCCCGGCGTGTTGCTTTCGCCCCGGCGTGTTGTTTTCGACCCGGCGTGTTGCTTTCGCCCCGGCGTGTTGTTTTCGACCCGGCGTGTTGCTCCCAGGTAGATCACAAAATCATAATAATATCATAATGATATCAAGTACAATTCATTTTTTGATTTAGGAAAAATCATGATGTCATTCGATACACTTTTTAGGAGCATTTTGTGAACAGAAAAGTCATAATGATGTTTAATAGACAAATGTCATGATGTCATTAGGATGTCATCATGACATTTGTCTATTAAAAGTTACTAATAAACAAAAGCTTGTAGAGATGGATCGCCAGTAAATAAAGAACAAATAATAAGGATAACGTCGACAATTAACTGGCTCAATATATTTCGTTTAGAAAATACAACGTTTCGACCAGTAATACTGGTCCTTATCAAGTATTAAAAAGTTCTTAACCCATTAGATGTAACAGCAAAAAATGGGTAACATTGGTAATAATATAAGAATACATGGAGGAACGAATCACTCTGCACAGTAACACATATGGAGTAGATATAAAATATTTAAAAAAGACGCCAGTTGCTGTGAAAGGTCGGCAGAAGACTG
>NW_011956502.1:0-1280 GCF_000949405.1 Vollenhovia emeryi | reverse complement strand
CTCTCTCTCGCTCGCAATACACACATGCGTCTCTCTACACACACGCACGCACGCGTACTCTCTCACTCACAATTTGATAATATATCAGCTATAATATAGAAACTAATATAAAATGAAAAATTAAATTAAAAATTAAATTGGATTTTATTTAAAGTGTTACATGATATCGTCTTGACTATATAGAAATAATTACTTTTTTACTATCTTAACTTTGACATGACTGTTCTGTTTAGAAATATTAAATATCATTCTCACAAAATACTTACAATATCAATTTTCCTCAAAAAAGATGATCTTCGGAAATTGCTTATTGCTTTATTCTTTGTAAAAATTCTTTTATTAGGTGTATATCTACAAATACTGTTATTAGGCCTACATTAAGACAGTATCAGACATACGTTAGGCATAACGTATATTAGGCTTAGATTGAGCCTAAATTTTGTTCGAAGTTCCCTTACATCGTTCTAAGATTAAAGAAACAATAGTTTCAGAAAGAACCAAGGTATGTATATTTATAATAAACATATTAATTTAAGAGAATATATAAGTATTTTATAATTTTTTAAAAATTGTAATATACACACAACTTATTCACACAACACAGATAAGCCTATTTTTTTAAAATCCTGAATTATGAAATAAATTTTGTTCCCATTTCACTTTTATTTTAAAAACATAATTAATACGTCTAAACAAATCTTAATGTAATCTTCTTACAATTTATTGGTTTTAATTTAAAGTATTTCCTATAGAGACATATTGCTTTATTACCTCTTATAAAACTCGGTAAAAACTGTTCTGCAAAAATATCTCAAACGTAGAAAAATACATAAAACCTAACAATATAACAATATAATAGTATAACAATTTTGTATATCAGCTATAATATAGTAACTAATAATATAGAAACATAATAATGTAACAACATAACAACATAACAGTATATCAGTTTAACAATTTTTTTTGTAACAGGAGTGTATATAAAAAGATAAATATATTACAATGCCAAAAATTAAAAAATTTCGAGATTTATCTCGCAGGCAACAAAATCGTCGCTTATTGCTTAAAAAAAAACATGGAAATATTGTTACATCCCAAGAAAATGTTCTCATTAATGATTATACACAAAATTCTATTTTTACGGAATGTCATTACGAAGATAATAGTTCAACAGAATCTCTCATTATTCCAAACATACAATCAGAAGACAATATTGTACAACCTAAACCCGAACAAAATTTTGTTTTAACAGAATTTTTTAAAACTGAAAGAAAAAGTAA
>NW_011956501.1:0-1280 GCF_000949405.1 Vollenhovia emeryi | reverse complement strand
AAGATCCTGATGCAGGATCTGTGGATCCTGAAATGCGAGTGGGACACAGTGTTGCCTGTGGAAATTCGATTACGTTGGCAGGAGTACTGTGACTCGCTGGTGGACTTGCCGAGGATCTCGATTAGCCGTTGGCTAGGACATTCTCCAGAGGTTTCGTGTCAGATTCACGGATTTGCTGACGCCTCTACGAGGGCGTATGCAGCAGTAGTGTACCTTAGGTTGGATAACGGAAAGGAACAGCCACGTGTTTGCCTGTTGGCAGCGAAGACGAAGGTGGCGCCTGTCAAGACCATTAGCATACCGAAGTTGGAGTTGTCTGGTGCTTCGCTTCTTGTCAAGCTCATCTGTCATTTGCGGACCGCGAAGTTTCTCGCGGACGTACCGGTCTACGCGTGGTCTGACAGCCAAATAGTTTTGGCGTGGTTGCGCAAGCATCCATCTTGTTGGAAGACGTTCACGGCGAATAGAGTCTCTTATATTCAGACGGAGTTACCGTCAGCATCTTGGTCGCATGTTTCCACGAAAGAGAACCCGGCTGACCTGGCGACCCGGGGCTCCCTGCCATCCGCCTTGGCGTTTAATGCGCTCTGGTGGCATGGACCGTCGTGGTTGACTCGGTCGTCGGATCGCTGGCCTCTGCCGTCGGAGATTGCGAGTGTTTTGCATGTTCATGCCCAGGTGAAGGAGCCTGAGATGTTAGGTAGATTTTCCTCGTTCACCAGGTTGGTGCGAGTGATAGCGTATTGTAGACGTCCGCTAGTTATAGCGCGACGTAAGAAGGGAGGTGCAGATCCTCTGCCTCCGTTCCTCTCCACGGAGGAACTCTCGGAGGCTCGCATAGTAGTATTTCGCTTGGCTCAATCCGTAGCCTTCGAATCAGAGATAGAAGCCTTACAACGTGGGGAGCGCCTGCGTAAGCGCAATCCACTCAACAAATTGAGTCCATTTCTCTGTAAGGATGGTCTGTTGCGGGTAGGGGGTCGGCTTTCGCATTCCGAGCTCCCGGCGCAACGCAAGAATCCTCCTATCTTGCCTCACAAGTCGGCGTTGAGCTTGTTGCTTGCCCAGCACGCTCACCGGACTTGCCTCCATGGTGGTCCTACGCTTACAGCCAGCCTGCTGATGCAGCAGGCTTGGATTCTTGGTAGGAGTCGATTGGTCAAATCGGTTGTGTACAAATGCGTCGTTTGTCAACGAGTCAAACCCAGAACGGCTCAACAGCTAATGGGTGATCTTCCTGCTTCCAGGGTGACGCCAGCTAGACCGTTTTCCGTGGCCGG
>NW_011956500.1:0-1280 GCF_000949405.1 Vollenhovia emeryi | reverse complement strand
TGACATTGTTATTTACGCATCATCTTTAGAAGAACACGAAAAGAAATACAATTTATTGATAGATCGACTCCGTGAAGCTAATCTGAAATTACAGCCCGACAAATGCGAATTTTTAAAAACTGAAGTGACTTACCTAGGACACGTAATTAGCAGGGATGGAGTTAAGCCTGATCCAAAGAAATTAGAAGCGGTAAAACATTTTCCTAGGCCCAAGACGCCAAAAAATATTAAACAATTTCTCGGATTAGCAGGATATTATAGAAGATTCATACCAAGCTTCTCGAAATTAACGAAACCACTGACCAATTTGTTAAAAAACGACTCCCGTTTTGAGTGGAAATCCGAGCAGGAAGAATCATTTCAAACGTTGAAACAGAAATTATGCAAAGAACCAGTTTTACAATATCCAGATTTTTCGAAACCTTTTATTTTAACCACTGATGCTTCCGGAATTGCCGTAGGAGGTATTTTGTCACAGGGAGAAATTAATAAAGATCGGCCAATATCATACGCGTCACGTACTCTAACTGATAATGAAATAAAATATGATACATACGAGAAAGAAGCGTTAGCGATAATATATTGCGTGAAACATTTCCGACCATACTTATACGGACGGAAATTCACCTTAGTTACTGACCATAAACCACTACTTTGGTTTAAACATGCACAAGATGCAAACATGAGAATATTACGATGGAGATTAAAATTGTCCGAATACGAATATGACGTAGTATATAAAGCAGGTAAGACTAATGTAAATGCCGACGCTCTATCAAGAAACCCGATAGATTTAGACGAAGCATATTGCAATATAATTCATCATAAAAAACTTTTGAACCCTGACGACCCAAAGGACGCCAAAACAATAGCCGAAATGTTAGAAGAATCCGATGAGGACGATGAGGATGAAGATTTCAACTTATACCTTTCAGATGACGAAGAAATAAAAAACTCACCACCTGACAGTGACGAACCCGAAACGACCTCAGATTTGACGCCAATTATACACAAAGAATTACACGAACCAGGAAATAAAGACGCAGTAAAGGCTTCAGTTTATGACCCTCCTGAATCCAATAGAATACAAACTCGAAGCCAGACGGCAAAAAATAAGGAGAAGGAAACTCAAAGATCACTTGGAAATTCTCCCTTACACTCAGACGAAATCGAAGAAATCCAAGAGAGACAAGACCCACCTGATGAAGATAACGATATTGAAAATAACGAAACTGATAATGACTTACTGAATAACGATAATCAAATCCAAAATCAACCAA
>NW_011956499.1:0-1280 GCF_000949405.1 Vollenhovia emeryi | reverse complement strand
TTATATTAATTTTTTTTTCACGGGATAGCAATAATTTATTAATGCGTACTAATAGATTTTTAGAAATAATATAATTAACTATGCATTATTAACAACGTTTTAAACTTTTATTATCTTGTTATTATGATGAATAATCAGATATAAAATTTCAGTATTTTGTTACTGAAGAGTTAACAAAAATATATTAACCAGTGCTTTTTCATTATTTTATTGCGTGTGTTAGAAAAGGTAGTTTGAAGTTGTTGAAAAAGAGCAATAATTTGAAGATCTGAAAGCAAAATCGATTGCGTTCCGATTTTTTTCTTGAATTGTCAAAACAATCGTGAAAGACATTTAAGAAATTGACGTGTAAAGTGGAAATTGATGTATTTCTTTCTGCTATCAAAAGAGCGAGAGCTGCCAAAGTCGCCAAGGGCTAAGAACAACCCCGGCTTGGAGTAGGGTAAAGTAATAGAGACGAAGGTCCTTTCCGGAACGTGGCTCTCGTGGCAATTCGGTCCTTCTGTCGGCGACTTCAGATTTCTACCACAGAGTCGTAGGTAGCAAGCGATACTAAATTCTAGTACGTGATCGTGGTGCAGGGTCGGCCCGACATATTCGAAAATATAACCCACATCGAAAGGCTGCTCCAACTTATGACTTTCGATTCGAACCCAGTGATCACTGTTTTCCTGACTTCATTAACACTTTGTATACAGGATATTTCAAAACTTGTGCACTCATGCTTCCCTAAATTCTTAACAAATACGTCAAGTCATTCATTCAACCAACATTTACAAAAACTTTAATAACTTTTTAATTATACGGTAAATAATATAAGTCTCCATTATACATAAACTTTTTTAAGAGACGCAAGCAAATGAAAGTAAGAAGTAGTGTGAAAGTTATTGTACACAATTATTGTCTGTGTCTTTAATATTATATTTTGCTCCTGAAAATTGATTCAGCCACGGTAAATAATGAAGAGAATGAATAGTGAGGCGATAAAGTATCGTAGTTGGATATTTTCAGATTTATAATAATAGCGCGCTGCGAAGAACACGACTGTGGGATATACAGGGTGAGTCTTTCCATATCCGACAAAATTTTTGAGAAGGTAGAACGGATCGAGATGAACGGAAAAGTCCTGTACCATTTTGCAATTTTCGTAATAGTTAACGAGTAATTAATTATGAAAAATCGTTGTCTTAGGCCGGCCTACCGCCCAATTCGAGCGCGTGGCAAGATGGGACCGCCCGGCGATCGATATTGCTATGCGCACATCTCGCCACGCGCTCGAA
>NW_011956498.1:0-1279 GCF_000949405.1 Vollenhovia emeryi | reverse complement strand
GCACAGGTTAGTAACTGCTTCCCCTTATCCCCTCTTTTCGCGTGTGCGAGAGAGAACGTTCAATGCACGAAACAGAGTGCATCCTTTTCTACGTGAGCTCTACCCCCACTCCGCCAACCAGCAGTCTAGATATACTATGTCTATGGTTTACACCAAGGTCGGTCGCTGCGCAGTCACTCGCCGAACGTCGAGCCGGCAAGCAGTGGCGCGAGTCGCTCCGTGCGTGATATTGTTTTTGCGTTGTCGGTTTCCAAGACTCGGTCGTGAAGAATGTAAGGATAAAACGCTATTGATTTGGACATTTTTATCAGTGACAAGTTACGCTACTAGATTAATTATTAAGTTTCTACAACTTGTAATGAGAAACGAATTGCGCGTTGAGGCGACGGCTCTTTATTAACAAGTACATGGACATTTTACGAGACTAACTCATCTAAAATATAGTATGAAAGTAAACCGTGGTACGTTGTTGCGGTTACATCTCGTTTACGCACCGCGCTTTTAACTATCTATCGATTTCGTGTAATCTGTTCCATTTTCCGGAAGAGAGAGATATTTGTGCGACTTGGCGTTCGCGCTGTAATTCGCTCTGTTGTTCTTCGCAACTCGAACGGGCAGGAAGTAAAGAACGTTGCTTACTGCATTTCACGGTATATTACATCGCGTACAGGAGTGTCCGAAATTTCGCGCGATCGATTTTCGCGAGTGTTGTGAGAGTAAGTGCAACAAGAAAATCTGAGAGGAGGAGCAGAGGCCTAGGCGGCATCGGGCAACAGCAGAGAAATCGTAAGGTAAGTGTCTTACACTTTTGTTATTTGCTACTTGTGCAAAAGGAAGACTTTCAGTATTCTATTCATACTTATAATTATTTTAATAAGTACCCATTTTCAGAAATATTAAACATAAAGAATATTTAATACAATGAAATGGATTTTACATAATTAGTCTCTAATAATCGTAAACATTTTTGTATTGTTACAGTTTAACATGTGTACAACTTTGCTGTTGCGAACCGTATCAGTGAGTGACAAATTACTTTTATTTTAAATTGACGTTGCGCATAAAATTATTTCTTCGCGTGTGTACAAATTCTTAAAAATATACAAGACTTGACCACAAACTGCGCGCACGAAGCGCGCCTTTTATCGTTTCTAGTATTGTAAATTTTTACATTTCGGGACTTGTAATTTTTACGCGCCAACTTCAAGTCGCGCTGCATTGTCGTCACGAAAGACATCTATCGACTTAAAAACTACAAGGCGTCGTCAGAATAAATGCG
>NW_011956497.1:0-1279 GCF_000949405.1 Vollenhovia emeryi | reverse complement strand
TTTCTGTAAAGCACAATATTCTTGTGTGCACAGAAATACGCAAACCCGATACAAAGTGTGTCCGATCGGGCCTGTGTCCGATCGAGCCCGTGTCCGATCGGGACTATGTCCGATCGAGCCTGTGTCCGATCGGGCCTGTGTCCGGTCGGCCCTGTGTCCGATCGAGCCCGTGTCCGATCGGGACTGTGTCCGATCGAGCCTGTGTCCGATCGGGCCTGTCTCCGGTCGGGCCTGTGTCCGATGGAGCCTGTGTCCGATCGGGCCTGTGTCCGATGGAGCCTGTGTCCGATAGAATCTGTGTCCGATTGCAACCATATGTGTCCGATCGAGCCTGTGTCCGATCGGGACTGTGTCCGATAGAATCTGTGTCCGATTGCAACCATATGTGTTCGATACAAAATGTGTCCGATCGGGAATGTGTCCGATAGGAATGGTGTCTGATCGGGACTGTGTCCGAGAGGGCTGTGTCCGATCGGGACTGTGTCCGATCGGGAAATATTGCCGTGTCCGATCGGTTATGTGCGCAATCGGGACAATCCCGAGATGAACACCGTATACGAAATCTATGTTGCTCTTTACACCACTCTTTTTGGCAGGTGGTCCGCGTAGAACTGCCTCGATATATTTTTGGCTCAGCGGGCCCAGATGCATCTGCAACGCTGCTTGACCCTCTTCCGTTTGTATCTCGCGTTGAACGGCTGTCGGGAGCGAATCCCCAGTGGTTTCGAAGACATCCTCAGATCCAAGAGTCACCTCCATCGAATGCATGGCCATCGCACGTGGTGTAGAGGTTATCGGTGGTGCTTCCAACTCATACGATACATCCATCAATTTACAATGTTTCGATTCGGGGGACTCGATCAACGGGCGATTCGATGAGGTCCGTTTTTCCCCCCTTTTTATCTGTCGCCGTATTGCATCTTTCTCGCACTTGTAGTTGAATGATGTATCAATCATCCCCATGTCGTGGATCGGCTCGTCTTTTATCGCGCATACCCCGTTGGAGTTGTCAGCCATCTGTTGCAACGGCTCGATGATTGGTCTAAAGTGCGTCTTCACCGCGATATCATCATCGATCCTACCAATCTTCAAAGCGCGATGTTTCTTGCGAATTGCTTCGCTCGTTTTTGCGATCTCTCTCGCAATCTTTTCACGCTTGCTAATATCATCGCTCCCAGCCATGCTGATCGCTCGCTTTTCACCCAACGGAATACCGACAACGACTAATCGGTTCGCGGTACTGCAAACACGTTAAATCCCTTTCTGTATCGCCCATTAG
>NW_011956496.1:0-1279 GCF_000949405.1 Vollenhovia emeryi | reverse complement strand
TCTGGTCCCCTCCCCTCGCCTGGCAATATCGATCGCCGTGCGGTCACATCTCGCCACGTGCTCGACTTGGACAGTGGGCAGGGCAAAGACGACGATTTTCGATAATTTATTACTCGTTAACTATTGCGAAAATTGCAAATGGTTCAGGACTTTTCTGTTCATCTCGATCCGTTCTACCTTCTCACGAGCTCTGGCACAAATGTTATAACTCACCCTGTATATTTTTCTAATAATTATAAGTTCAACTATATATTTTGTATATGTATATTGTGACATTTTGGGCGCGTACTTTCTGTAGATGAAATTTTGATATCCTAACAATAAAAACTTTAATATTTTAACAATTATAATATTTATATAGCATCAGTTTTAGACATCTTCTTGATAACTATAACATGACCACTGCATGAAATACGCATCATAAAACATGTTGGTAGGAAAAATACCTTTCTAACATGTTTTATAATGATCGTTGATGCAGTGGTTATGTTTATATAGCTATATAACAAGATGTTTAAACAAATGCCATATTAATTGTTATGATATCAAAATTTTTATTGTTAAAATATCAAAATTTCTTTTACAGAAAGTGCGTGCACAAAATATCAAAGTTTCGTCAATTTAAAGCCTAAAATTAGTCAATAAGACGTCAAAAAATGACGTCAATGACACGTCAGAAAAAGACGTCTCGTGGATGTGACAAATCGATGTCATTATCGGGTCTTATGAGACCCAATTAGGACGTCTCATTGGTCTTTTTGTGACCAAAATTAGCCGTCATTATGACGTCAATTTGCTACTTGGGATATTTTTTGTTCAGCAGGTCATAAGCTACAACATATGTGAAAACTAGCCAATTTAACCGAGATCCAATTTCCTATATGTTTAGTACGGGGTTCTTTGTGAGAAGGTAGAACGGATCGAGATGAACAGAAAAGTTCTGTACCATTTTGCTATTTTCGTAATAGTTAACGAGTAATTAATCATTTAAAATCGTCTTAGTCCGGCCTATCGCCCAATTCGCGCGCGCGGCGAGATGTGACTGCCCGGCGATGGATATTGCCATGCGCACGGAAAGTTGTTTATCGCATTTAGAAATGATTAGATACCCTGTAATCAGAGACTGGCCATAAGAGAGTTGGTCAAATTTCTGGGAATGAGAGAGAAACATAGGCTACCGCACTTTTCTACGATCGTAGAATCGTCAATTTTGGTTCCAATGGCTAGGCCCCTTCGAGACAAATAATAACTTGGCTTTCAGGCTTTCGCGGCTGTTGTC
>NW_011956495.1:0-1279 GCF_000949405.1 Vollenhovia emeryi | reverse complement strand
TTTTTTATTAGACTTACAAACTTAGTTTCAGTGATGCCATATTGTTCTTTCATTTGGCCGGAATAGCAAGCTGCTTTCGATCTGTACACGTAAGCCATTTAATTTGTATATTACACAAATGTTTCCGTGAACTGACAGTTTTTAGGTTAGAAAGGTGCAAAAGTGCAGAATCACTCCAGCATCCCCTTAACGGGCCAAAAACTACTGTGAAAAAAAAACAGTACATACACCATACAATGAAATAAATCTTTTTGGGATTTTTTAGGGCACTCTTAAATAACACAAAAAATTAAGTGTTTTCTACACCGTTCGAATGGCGTGTCAAAAAAAGACGCAAGTCCGATGCGTTGATGACTTTTATCATTCAGGCTTACTTGAAACAAAAAATCGAAAATACTCTTAATCCATATGAGTGTCGCTACGTCCCGAACCTCAATTAATAATTTTTATTTAAAAATAAAATGGGCGCCAGTTTGAAAAATGGTTTTAAAAAGTGCTTTTATACGGTTAAAGATAAGCATAGTTTTTGAATACAAATGAACGAAACCGATTTCTCCGTTGGCGTTGAACGTACCCGGTCCAATGCTGCAATCGCCCGCGACACAATTTCTTTCGTGTACGTGTCGAACCGCTCTCTCCGGGATCACCCCCGCGTCTACTAAATCAGCCGCGTCGTAACTGTGCCTAATCACTAACTGCAGTCAAACGACGCGTTAATCCACGGAGCAAAGCCGATCTCGAATCTATGCAAATACAATTACCCTTCTCTCTTTGCCGTCGAGCTCTTCAGCGCCCTCGGCGCGGAGATCGGCCGGTTCTTATCAGGTCGTTCCTCAGATCGTGCAAACGAGGCAGGATCATCCCGGGGACTATGTTAATGTAATGGGGAGAGCTTTATCCCGCGGGATTAGCCAGGTCCGCGGGGTGTTCTCTCTCTCTCTTTGTTTTTTAAATATTCTGACGCACGCCGGAAAGGATCAATCACTCTCTTTTTGTAGACCAGTCGCGACGTTTTAAAATTCGATATACAGGGTGAGTCTTTCCATATCCGACAAAATTTTTGAGAAGGTAGAACGGATCGAGATGAATGGAAAAGTCCTGTACCATTTTGCAATTTTCGTAATAGTTAACGAGTAATTAATTATTAAAAATCGTTGTCTTAGGCCGGCCTACCGCCCAATTCGAGCGCGTGGCGAGATGTGCGTATAGCAATATCGATCGCCAGGCGGTCACATCTTACCACGCGCTCGAATTGGGTGGTAGGCCGGCCTAAGACAAC
>NW_011956494.1:0-1279 GCF_000949405.1 Vollenhovia emeryi | reverse complement strand
AGTGAGGAATCTTCCCACGCTACTAGGTCTGTCCGAGGTTTGCTGCCTCCCCCGGCGTACGACCTACCCCTTACCTACTCAGAAGCATTGGCTTACCGGGAGGGATCCGTTCGTGTCTCCATCCATATTCCTTCGGGTACTCGCTGTGTGTATTTTCAATGAGGTGAGTGTCAAGGTCACTTTTTCCTTTTTTACTGTTATTTCTAAAGCCACTCTTCGATATATATGTGTATCTGTCTGTTTCGTTTACAGATACTAGCTCAGCGGCTATCCGTGGCGGTGGTGGTGGTGCGGTGCATTCCTTCCCGGGCTCGTCGACGTCTACAAGTGTCGTCATTTACTTACGTTTAATTCATACTTATACTTTTTTTATTTCTTTCACCTGTAGCTATATAGTTTTGATGGTATCATTGTATACAGCGTCTTTTTTCCTTTTTCTAATTATATATCCTTTTATGGAATTGTTTTTCTCTAGTTCATTTATCCTAGCCCTTATCCTTTTTCAATCATTTTAAATGCTCTTATTTCCCACAGCATCTCCTATCGACATCAGTTGTCCTTCGAACTCTACATTTAAGAACTTTGTCCGCAACGACATTGAATGGTTTGCATTTGTACACGCGTGCGATGAGTTCTTCGCGGTCGTAGCGTACGTCTCCCCCTCTCTCCGCAGACCCAGCTAGGGCGAGAGAGAGAACGACGGCGTCGACCGTAACGGGTAATGATAAGAAAGTCACTGTCAATAGCCAGGTTTCGGCGCTTGACCCTGTGACTCATAACATGGAAAAATAAGAATACGCGTCCTGGTGTTCGCGCTAATCAAAGGCATCCCGGTGATATCTATTACATGCACGCGCCTCCGCGCCGGGGATCGCGTAGCATCGCGGTCCTCCTCCCTGTGCACCGCGGATTCATTCACCTTAATATGAAAGTCGCTATCAGCAGCCAGGTTTCGGCGCTTGACCCCGCGACTCATAACATGGCCAATAAGAATACGCGTCCAGGTGTTCGCGCTAAAAAGTACCGAAACGAGTGACAGGTCAGCACCTAGATATCTGTTACATGTCACGTAGTGACAGGTCAGCACCTTGTGTGACGTCAGGGTCACTCGCCTTGGAGTACCCCTCCCCGCTCCCCCCTCGCCACGAAGTACCCCCTCCCCGCTCCCCCTCGCCACGGAGTACCCCCTCCCCGCCCCGCTCCCCTCGCCACGGAGTACCTCCCCGCCCCGCTCCCCCCTCGGAGCTCCCGGGTTTAGAATACCCTAGTACCCCCTACT
>NW_011956493.1:0-1278 GCF_000949405.1 Vollenhovia emeryi | reverse complement strand
GAAAACTCCTTCCATAGTCGGTTTATTATCGTCACCGACAGATATTTCGTACGGTTCGAACTATATGCGAGCGTCGATCGTATCGAAATGCATGACAACGAGAAGTTAATTAAAGAAGAAAAGTAATTTAAAAAAATTTGCTGCACAAAACTAATCAAATATATGATATTTTTACTTCCGTTATTTAATCAAGAATCGATAATGACTGTCTCTTCGTGACTCAATATCCAAATTTAAAATTCAAGTATATATGTATGTATATATTATAGGAAACAAATTTACTTCGTTATATTTATTTTTATTACATTTCGCGATAAATTAAAAATTTTAATATTAATGAAATTAAATAATTAATAACTTGTTGAAAATTTGCTGAAAGACTGTTCGCGAAGACCGACCGCGAAAATACGAAGATGCGTGTAACTATGCATGTATTCATGCGAGACGCATCTTGAAAGTGTATCGCGAGATACACATACAGAATAAATGACGTGAGACTCAGAAAAAAAGAAACTTTCCGTAGGATAGATAGACCGACAATTGAATATTCTAGTTAATCAATAATCTCATATAATGTAAAATAAAAATAATACAAAGTTTCAGCGTTCTCGACTTAAAATATTAGAGTCTTACGTCATGCTTTACTTTACAGAGAAATTTGTTAATGCAAAATGGATAGGCTACAAGTGAAAATATGTGATGCGCTGCAACGGGGCACCCGACCCTCCACAGTAAAAATTACGATTACTCCCTTTCGACAGATAAAATATATAATAATAAATATGAAATGAAATTGTACTCTATCCATTTTGAGGCAACGTATCTACGAGATATACGAATCTACAAACTACGATCTACAATCTACGATCTACAAGATGTAGATACGTTGCCTTAATAAAAAAGTTTTTGACTTACCACCCGATGCGCAGCAGCGGAGTTATCTACGTTGATTCTGTAACATAAAAATATAGAATTCATTAAAGCAGTGTTCAAGTGGATATTTAAATGATTAATGCGCAAAAAATCCTCACAAGAATAAACTTTTATAAAATTTTTAATAATTTCTTGTTCTCTAATTATTATTTCCAAATTATAGAATTATGAAATAAAACGACTGAAAAATGAAATTGGAAAAAAAGATTAATTTTACACTAAATAAAAAATATTTGCCGTAAACTAAACAATATGTGAGAAAATGCCAATGTGGGTCACAAGGCAAGATGTAGGTAGCCTAACTTGTAATTCTTATATTTTAAATCACTCATCTTCCTTGAACTC
>NW_011956492.1:0-1278 GCF_000949405.1 Vollenhovia emeryi | reverse complement strand
TCAGCTCCCCTTTAGTCGAGCGCACTTGTAATCTATCCATTTTTTATCCATTATATATTGGCATGTAAAGTAAAACAATGCATATGACGTGAGATTCCAAATGTTTTATCGAGAGCGCGGAAACATTTCAAATTACTATACATTGTTGGCAGTTAAAGATTTACCTGTAATATCCAAATGCAATATCACTCTCTATCATTTCGTTAAAGCCGAGAAAGTTCTTTAATTCTGGATCTCACGTCATTTATTCGATATATTTCGCGACACCTTCAAGATGCGTGTCGCATGAGCACATGCGCGAATCACACGCATCCTCATCCGCGATCGGTTTTCACGTTCGTGTTTCGCGATCGGCTTTTAAAAACGTTTCCATGACATTAATACTTTTTTATTTCGTCCGTATTAGAAATGTTCATTTATCGCGGAATATGATTAAAATTAATAAAACGCGAAGTAAACTGTTTTCCGTGTATAGACTTGAATTTCGCATTCAAAGATCGCGTCGCGAAGAGACGGTCAGTACTCTTCGAGTAAATAACGGGCAGAAATATATTTAATTAGCTTTGTGCAGTAAATTTTTTCCAATTAAAATTTTTTCTTAATTAACTTCTCGTCGTGTATTTTTCGATACGATCGTCGCTCGTATATAATTCAAATCGTACGTAATATTTGTCGGTTACGATAACAAACCGACTATGGAAGGATGAGTTTCCTTTCTTCCTGATCTCTGGTCAAAATGACCAGATTGTATGGCCAGGGTCGACGAAAGGTAGGTCCAACCTGGCCCAACGATATGATAAGTGGTCAATATAGATCACTTTGATGGAGTATGTTATAATTGATGCTGTATGAAATAATTGTTGATTTCTTCTTATTTGCCAGATTTCGGGTGGGTTATATTATTATCTTATTTACATATTCTCGCATATGTGCGAGATTAAAAAGAATCCTTTATTAATTAATTAATTAAATCCATATTAAATCACGCGCGTGTAACTCCAAATCGGTTACTCTTATAAATCGCGTCGCGGTTTCAACGAAAGACTTGTAGGTTTATTAAGAAAAAGTTGAAACGCGGGTAGGTAGGAAAATTGATACAATTTTCCTACCTACCCGAAAAACACGGGCAAATCTCGTACAAATTTGCACGCGTGGGAGCAGCAAAATTTGCGCGTAAAAATATTATAGTTATCTGGGAGAACCTTAGAAGAATAGCTGACTTGTAATTTCCAGAAAATATTTAAAAAATATTCATCTATTCACGAGATAGTAACACAG
>NW_011956491.1:0-1278 GCF_000949405.1 Vollenhovia emeryi | reverse complement strand
TAAACCTGGCTGCTGACAGCGACTTTCTTGTCTAGGTGCGTGATGTCAGAGAGTTCCGCGTTTAAACTCGCACCTACTGTGTCAGCATGTAATAGATATCACCGAAGATGCCTCTGATTAGCACCGATACCACAGCTACACGTATTATTTTCCATGGTATGATCAAGCGCCTAAACCTGGCTGCTGATAAAGTCTTTCTTGTCTAGGTGCATGATGTCAGAGAGTTCCGCGTTTAAACTCGCACCTACTGCGTTAGCATGTAATAGATATCACCGAAGATGCCTCTGATTACCACCGACACAACTGCGCGTATTTTCCATGGTATGAGATCAAGCGCCGAAACCAGACTGCTGACAGCGACTTTTTATGGTATATAAACGGTTTGGAAGCTTGTTGTACCACAGTAGAAGATTTCATACGAGATTGAGAAGAAAACCATTGTGGACAGTATAAAGTCTGAAAAGACGCTAGCGCGACAACATGGAACAACGGGAGCAAGATCTGGTAGAACGAGCCGATAGGATCACCACATTAGGTGAATATTTGGGATGGCTGCAACAATGCTACGAGTGTATCGCAGAGCTAGAGGAACACAGCCGTGTCAAGCGTCCGAGGCTATCCATCGGTAACAGACAATCGTTGGTGGCTCGAATCGCGCGACTCGAGAGTGTCAAGTGCCGAGTTGAAAGGCGATTCGTACATTTCGGGGATGGCGGTGTTGGAACTTCTTCGAGAGCGCAACTGTCATGGCGCGAGATCAACACCGCATTCAAAAACCGCGTGCTTACCGGTGCGGTGATGAACGCGGAGTACATTGAACCGCGCAAATTTCTCGAGGACGCTCGCGATATCGTGATCGAGCATGTGCGAGACGCTATCGAACGCTATAATTGTGTAAAGGTGAATACCGCGTTCAACGGGGAGTTTGTGGCGGGTGACAAACGCGCAAATAAAAGCATAAACACAAAAAACTGTGAACTGTTTATTGCAACGGACCTACAACAGTGGTACGAGTCGCGCGTAATCGGTCCGACTCTAGCTGAACTCGAAGAATTTCAGGAGCGTGATAGCGGGTGGGCGCTGGCGCGTATACACAACGTAACCATTAACGCGAACAAGTGCAATCCTATGCGCGCAGAATGTCCTATAGACATGCCAGAAGTGGTAAAACGAAAGAAAGCGGTGATCAACGTACTATCAAAGGACAATGCGTGTTTCGCGTGGTCGGTGGTCGCTGCTCTCTATCCGGTTGAAAGAAACGCGGAGCGCAAATCGTCA
>NW_011956490.1:0-1278 GCF_000949405.1 Vollenhovia emeryi | reverse complement strand
AAAATCCGCGGTTGTGAAATTTCGCGTCATCAAGATTAAGAAACGTGGTCGTCGTCGTCAACCACCAAAATTCCATTTCATATTTCTGCCGCACGTGGTGCTCGCAAGCGCGGCTGATGTGACTGATGTTACCGACTTATACGAGCGCCGGTAAATAGAGTGAACCTAATCTTATTGTGCTGATTTATTTAATAATAACGTGTCTCGTGATAACGTGTCTCGTGATGTCTCGTGATTGATATATCTGGGTGTATTAATACCTTGAACTCGATGTCCACGTATCCCAGGTCGCCGATTACGACGTCCAGACAGTGCCTTCCGTAGTTTTCGATGTCTAGGTGTATTAAAACCTTGAACTCGATGTCCACGTATTCCAGGTCGCCGATTACGACGTCCAGACAGTGCCCTCCGTAGTTTTCGGTGTCTAGGTGTATTAAAACCTTGAACTCGATGTCCACGTATCCCAGGTCGCCGATGACGACGTCCAGACAGAGCGCTCCGAAGTTTTCGGTGTCTAGGTGTATTAAAACCTTGAACTGGATGTCCACGTATCCCAGGTCGCCGATGACGACGTCCAGACAGTGCGCTCCGTAGTTTTCGGTGTCTAGGTGTATTAATACCTTCCCCCTCGCGTGGGCCACCTTGTCGTGGTGAGGGGGCTTAAGGCGGGCGTTCGGCCTGGAGCCGTCGGTGCCGTTTTAGGCTCCGGCGGTTCCACCGGCTGGGCGTCCGCTGACTAAGAGCCCACTTGGCCGAGTCACGGCCAGGGCAGGTGGGAGAAGCGATGTCCCATGGACACTTGTCCGGAAGGGCATCGTGGATCCCCCTGCAGACCCCGTGACCAAAGGTCTTGGTCCGGGGCCCGACCGCCGGTGTCCCGTGGACAATTGTCCATGGGGGCACTGGGGGTCGAGGGAGGTCCCTCCATACCGGGGCTGGTGGGGCATTTCCCATCAGACCTCGGGGGGGGACGGGGGGCGAATTTTCGGTCTCCCCATGCTGGGGGGGCCGGGAGGCCGCCCCGCCCAGGTGGACGGGCTGACGAGGCCGCTCGGACGTATTCCGAGGCAGGGCTCGGCAGCCTGGGGCCCGCGGAGCCGCTGGGACGTACTCCCAGGTCGGGGTCCGGGGCCGTAGGCGGGGGGCTGTCGGGGCCGCTCGGACGTTTTCCGAGGCGGGGTCCGGCAGCTCGGGCGGGGTTCCGGTGGCGTGCGCTCCGGGTGGGCGGCCGTCGGCGCGCTTCAGCGTCGTCGGCCTCCCGTCCTGGGGTGCTCGCTG
>NW_011956489.1:0-1278 GCF_000949405.1 Vollenhovia emeryi | reverse complement strand
GGTCCCGGAGCAGGTTGGTGGACCTAAGAATTCCCATAAAACAACAAATTGTTCATAGGACAAACCTGTATAGAAGTTAAATTTCTTGGGATTTTCTTTACAAGACTCTACTCTTAGCGCTGTATACTCTATTTTACCTTTCAAAAGCTCGATTTCTTTTTGCAGTTTTTTAATGAAAATACTTTCTACTTCATAACAAGTTTGACACTCAATGTCTTTTGTATTCAATGTCTCTTGTACATTTGCTTCTTCCGCTATCGATGCCATTTGATCGGCAGGTTCATGTGCAGTTTCGTCAATTGCATCCCATAGCTCGTCTTGGATCTCATTGCTTCGACCATTATTGTCAAGTGTAGCCATTTTGTCGGATTTATCTTTGTATTTATTTTTATCGTCGTTACCAGGTAAGAGTCGTTGCTGCTTAGCTGATGTCTGATTGTAAGAGTCGATAGGCTCACTATGTCTTTTAGTAGGCCTCATTTATGGAATCTAATATTAATGTATTGCATATAAACTAATTAATAATAGCATTGCATAAACAAAGACGAATTTTATAAAAATGAAGCATAAAATTCCTCATATCAGTGTACATAACCTACCTTTGAAGCTGTTGCTGGAACAGGGTCAGGATTCTCAACAGTTGGTCCTTTGCCCCCAATAAAATGCTTTGAACAGATGTAGGAGTATTTATTTATATTTTCCGGGCTAAAATTCACTTTTCTGCAGGCATGGATCCATTTCAGACACTTTTTCATGTCAACATTTGGTTTCACGAACGGCACGAAAGACACGCCGTCTTGGGGATACCGACTATCCGATGTACAATTGGCGAATGCGCAATGCTTCGTGGGCATTGTTAACCCTTCTTTATGCACTTTCAACTATAAATATTTTCACTCGAAATCCCGAAAAATAATATAAATTTGACACAGTAAGTCAATGTTGCTATGAGGAGTACTGATTGTTTGTACCTACCAATAGTGCTGCCCCTAGTGGTGAGCGACAGAGGTAACTCGACGAAAATGGTTTATACATACGTTTTCGATAAATAATATGTATATCCAACTTTCTTAGGCGTTTTAGTTTTTACATGGATATGTATAGTAACGTAATTTCTTAATTATCATTGTATATCGCGTAAAAACAAATAATTTTCGATACTTGCGTATCTTTTTCAATAATATTTTATTAAAATTCTTTATTTGGTGACACATTCTTTTCACGCTTACGTGAAAGCATTTACATTTCAGCGCGTAGAAGAATAGTTGGATCTACAGT
>NW_011956488.1:0-1277 GCF_000949405.1 Vollenhovia emeryi | reverse complement strand
GCAATATCGTGATTTTTCTTTGCATGTATGGAATTGAACTTCTTTTTCTCGTAATATCGCTTATTATAAAGCCATTTACGATCAGAAGGTATTTCTTTTTGTCTCTGTCGTTCACGCTGAGAATTTATTAAATAACGAATTCGCTTTTGTGTACGTTCTTTTATTACATTCTTTTTATATCGACATTGTTGTTTAACACGACTATTTTCCAAATTCTGTCCATATCGAAGTCGCTTTTTAGCACGATTATTTTCTATATCTCGTTCGTATCGTTGTACCTTTTTAGCACGGTTATTTTCCAAATTCTGTTCATATCGAAGTCGTTTTTTAGCACGATTATTTTCTTTATCATGTTCATATTGAAGTCGTCTTTTAGCACGATTATTTTCTAAATTAGAAATATTTTTATATGGACATCTTACGCGTTTGCGGGCCGCGTCAGCCTCTCTCGCTATTACTACTGCTAATGGAAGCACTTTCTGAGGAACACCATATTTTAAATCTTGAGGAAAATGTTCAATCATATTTGATTCAAAAATTTTTATTAAATGTGAACGCATTAAACTGTGGTCATATTTTACTTTTTCGGGTTTAATGTTAAATAATAATGAAATGGCAAAAGCTATTGCGAAAACACCACAATCATTACAGTTTGGTTGTTGTTGCACAGCAGGAAATCTGACAGATTGTTTATCAAAAGAATAAGTTGGAAATAATCGTGTCAAAAAATCTTTATGATGTTTGTGTAAATTCTTATAATTTAATGAATCGTAAATAAATAACTGTCTTGTGTCATAATAACTGCACACCCAATGTCCATCCGATAGACTAGATGAGCTATGTAAAATTTGTATATGTTTTTTATTTTCCGCTACAGGTTGTATTGTATCGAGACATTGCACTCGCCATGTTGCAACAGGTCTATAATCTGAACAACTTTTTAAAAGATATTCGAATTGCTCCATATGCATATCGTTTAACCATTCGCCTTGAGCAAGAAGCCTTTTTTGTTCTGACGACAACGTCATTCGTTTTTCTATTTGTTTAGACATTTTTATTTAATGTATCGGTACACAACCGTTGATTTGGTTGAAATCACAGCAGCTGATTTTTAGTATAGGCGCACAGCAGCCTTCTGTCAGTGCGTAGTAACTAATTTTTATTGGCGCAAAGCAACCGATTTTTATAGGCGCACAGCAGCCTTTAAGAAAAAGACAAAAGATAGGAGAAGAAGAAAGAAAAGATAAAAAGGAGAAATAAAGAAGAGAAAAACAAGT
>NW_011956487.1:0-1277 GCF_000949405.1 Vollenhovia emeryi | reverse complement strand
TGGGTGCTCGCTCTCGCTCCGGAGGGGCCTTTATACCCCTGGAGCCTGGGCGCGCGGGTGGAGGTGGCGGGGGTAGGCGCGGCGTTGCCACCTCCGCGTTGTCATGGTGACCGTGGTTCCGGTATGCGTGGAATGCGAGGAATGCGGCCACTTCCGGCCGCACCCCTCCACGTCACACCGGAATGCGAGGAATGCGGCCACCTCCGGCCGCACCCTGGCTACCCCCGTTACAAATTTATACATGTTTTTATATGAACAATTTTTATATAATTATCTGACTTTATACAATTGTACACAATTATAAATAAGCAATTTTTTACATTACAATTTGATTCATATAAAACAATGTCTAAATATATAAAGTTATACAGAACTGTGTAGAATTGTAAATTTGTAGGCACACCACACACACACACACACACACACACACACACACACACACACACACATACGCCTACAAATATACATGTAAAAAATATATACCCTATATGTACATACAAGTATACACAAACATAACAATATATGCCTTAACCCTGTATAAGCATACAAATATACATACATATAAAAATATATCGCGCGCACGCTAGAGAGAGAGAGAGAGAGAGAGAGAGGCGCACACCACACACATACAATTGTACACAATTATAAATAAGCAATTTTTGACATTACAATTTGTTTCATCTAAAACAATGTCTAAATCTATAAAGTTATACAGAACTGTGTAGAATTGTAAATTTGTACGCACACCACACACACACACCCCACCACACACACACACACACACACACACGCATACAAATGTACATGCAAAAATTATATGTATATCCTATATGTACATACAAATATACACGAACATAACAATATATGCCTTAATACAAATATACATGCCAAAATATACAGGGTGTCTGATGCTAAAGTAGCCAACTTGAAAATAGTGGTAGATTGGGCTAAACTAAGGAGAAATGTCCTGTGCCGCGGTACAAAAGTAACAATAGTTATCGAGTAATTAATTTACACGTTTGAGCGAATGAGGATGCAGGAGACGGTAGGCCGGACTCGGAAGGCATTTAAGAAAATCGATCGATAAGCGGGGGAGGTGGAGCGACGCGCGAGATACACCGTGGTGGGAAAAAACCTAGGCGTGGCGGGGAGCGCGGCGGGGGCAGCGAGCGCGGCAGCGAACGCGAGCGACGGGCGACCCGAAACATAAACATAGTATCTCGCGCGTCGCTCCACCTCCCGCTCATCGATCGATTTTCTTAAATGCCTTCCGAGTC
>NW_011956486.1:0-1277 GCF_000949405.1 Vollenhovia emeryi | reverse complement strand
ACAGTGGTCCCAAATCCCCAAAAGCTGGCCAAAAGTCGAAAAAAAAATATTTTTTCTAGGGACTTTTAATGGTTGGAATAGTAGTAGTGGTACACCTAGTATGTATTATGACCGTTAAAAAAGGGGAAGCGTCCCTACCTGGCTTAGGAACGCATTCCGTTCATGAGCGTGGGGCCTGCCGCATTGTTCACTCGTCGCGCGTCGAAAATAACACAGAGTTCAGACGCGTGTAGAATCGTGAAAAGTTAACGGATTTGGATTCTGCAAAATGGATTCTTCTCCAGAAAGTAAGTATAATTTGAATGTGTTACTCGAAATTACTATTAACAATGTATGAAATAGTAAGTCATTAATAAAAGTAGTGGTATTTTTCTTGGTTACGTTCTGAAAAGTCGTGTTAGAAAAAGCAATAAGTCAAAACCCCCGTCGACCCCCGCTCTTTAACCAAATAGAAAATGTTGCTTAGACATTTCTTCAAAACATATCCAAAAATTAGCTGCAACTAGCTGCGCATTCGGTTTCGGTTATAATTTTTATGCGATGATGTGTGTACTTTCTGCAGTTTTTCGTAATTTTCGCGTCTGAAATATTGTTTATAGGAAATTGGTAAAGATAATTCTTCTATTAATGTTATTTTTCCATTTTCTACAGAACATCTGGATAATACGAGCGATGCATCTGACGATGATGACAATTCACAGGATAGCGATTAATTGTAAGAGATACTAAAATTATATCGATTAGAAATGAAAGAATGAAAGAAATATATTATAAATGTTCATTGTCATTGTAATAATGATTAATTACTTTATTCTAATCCTCTTCTTCCCAAATCTTCAAATGTCAATTTCCAAAATTTGACTTCATATTCATTATCAGCAACGTTGAAGACTCCTAAAAAATGAATACCATTTTATTTGTTGGAAATATTATATTTCGAAAATCTCTATGCAGGAAATTTAATGATTATTCGCCATGGCGCCATTTTTTAGCTATACTGGAGCCGCGATTTTTTTTTCGAAATTTGACTTCGAATTCGTGGTCAGCGACCCCAAAAATCCCCGAGTACAGACTTTCACCCGAATTAAATACGTTTTTTACTTTTGGTCGGCTTTTTGGGATTTGGGACTACTGTGTGTTGGCAAAAACTTAAATTTCAAATCTCGAAACTGATGCTCACTTTATGACTGAAGTAGAAAATAAATTTGCAGTTTTTGTAAATTTTTAGTAGTAAAAATTCCATATTAGATACAACATATTATATTTTAAAGTTTCGG
>NW_011956485.1:0-1277 GCF_000949405.1 Vollenhovia emeryi | reverse complement strand
GGGGGGGATCCCTTGGACCTTTTACTGATCCGACTTGCCAGACCCATCGATTCCCCCTCCGTGTTCTCCGGGTGGTTCCGGACTTGGGGATCCGACCTAGTCCGCAGCGCGTTCTTCGCCCGCTTCTCGCGGAACTTGGCACACTTGTGGCCGGGTCTTCGGGCCCCCAGCCCACCAACCTCCGCGATCATCTCCTCCACGCTCGTAATAGTGGGACCGGGCAGCCCAGACGGTCCGGGCTGTTGAAGGGCGGTCTCGCCATCCCGATCCCTCCCTTGCACGCCCGCCGCTGATGTCCGCGGCTGCGTGTCTTCTCCCTCCTCCACCCCCTCTTCAGCAGCAAAAAAAAGAGATTTTCAAAAGAGAATCCATTTTCTCATGATTCCCACTCCGTGCAGGGCTCCGCCGACCGGGGTATACCCCCACCGGGCCGCGACCGACCGCGAGACATGACCACGGACGCAGGCCGCAGCCCGGGCCCCCGAGTTCACCCGGGGGAGTCGGCATATGCCACGGGGCGGGGGGATACCGCACCCCACCACTGGGCTCCAGCCCCTTACTCACCCCCACGCTCAGTGCGTGGGGGCTTTCGGGGGTTCCGCGCCTCCGACCTCGCGGATACCCTGCATGTGCCTGCCAAGGCGGGGAGGCCCCGCGGACAAGTGGAAGTGTCGGGGGAAGCCCGCCCCCCCTTCACCCCATCCGCCGCGGCGACCGGCGTGGCTGCGTCTACCGCCGGGGGGTAGTCCACGTTAGGACGCGTGGGCTTTCACGCGGGCCTCCCGGCACGGGGTCGTTACTTCCCTGAGGCGCCCCTCGTCCGAGCAGACTGCCGGGTCCGGGACACTGCCCGGGACCACGACAGTCCCCCGCCGGCGACCCTCCGGACCCCGATCTGGGAAACGTCCCAGCGGCTCCGGAGGGCCCCGTGCCGCCGAGTCCCGCCTCGGAATACGTCCGAGCGGCCCCGGCGACACGTCCCTCTCACCCCGGGCCCGAACCGGAAGTACGTTCCGGCGGCCCCGGGGCCGAACACCGGCCCTGGCCTCCCCAACCCGGTGGAGCGATCTCCACTCGCCATCCTACGCGACCAGGACCAGGGCTCCTCTCCTGCCCGCCCACCCGGTGACCCGCGCCACGCGCGGTTGCGCCACCAGGGTCGGGTCCCACCGCCCCACCGAAACGGGACTACGTCCCGCCCAGTGAGGCAGCAGCTCCGCCAATGCCGGCGCGCTCCCCGCCCGGCCCCATGCCAGACCGCTCGCCCCGAAAGGGAC
>NW_011956484.1:0-1277 GCF_000949405.1 Vollenhovia emeryi | reverse complement strand
TACATTTTTAAATTTATTATTTTAAAATTTTTTTTCAAAATATTTTGGGATAATATGGAGGAATATAGTCGCCTAATGAGGTTTCCAAATAAAATAATTATTAAAAAAAAATTTTCTTAGAATCTTACTCACTTTTCGTGGACAATACCTAGATTAAAAAATTGGAAAATAAATAATCTTTTCTAATAAATTGGTTCGAATTTAGTATCCTGATCACTAGAGAGATATGGCACCTTTGATTATTTTCATTATCAATTATTCGCTTATAAAGAGATATTTTCGTACCATATAAAATAAGGTGCTGTAAAAATAAGACCGCCTATACGAATTAAGCTTTATTTGAACTAATGCCGAAATCCAGGATTGGGTGTAATTAATATACATATAACCCGCGAAAGGATACTCCCCTGGAATTCAATCAATATAATTCGATGATAACACAGGTCAACACGAATTTTGACTTTGATAAGAGAGTATGAAATTTCGATAGATTTATCGATAAGTTAGACAAAAAAAAATATATGGCCTGAAAAAGTTTGCTTTTGTATCCAGGAGAACGGTTGATCAATATTTTAGAAAATCCATAGTTTAAATTTTTATTTATAAATAAATCGAAACAAATATACTTATATATAAATTTTTATCAACTTTTAATATCATATCAAATTACAAAAATTACAAAATAGTAGAAAAAAGTTTAAAAGTGAACCCTATTACTTTTTCTACAAAACAGTTAATTGTTGTTTATCACTTAAGTGACATCTGTAGACGCTGTGTGACAGTTACGCTATCTTTATTTTTTCGCGGTATTTTTAAAAACATCAGAACTATTGAATACTCTTTTTTAATATAATAACTCAAGAAAAAGGATTTATTATCATAACTACCACAAAAGCAAACTTTTTAAGGAATATGGGTATTTTTCCTTTATTTTAAAACATAATGAATAGAAAATTCATAAAATAAATTTTAGGACAAAGACAATTTTTTTTTGTAGAGTTGTGTAATTAATGTGAGATACTGGGTCTCTTGAGAAGGTTACGATCGTTTAATGATGCAATGATCTGACCTGTTGTTAATAAAATTTTTGTAGATTTACAGTTCTATATTAGTTAGGATACATTTAATTTGGAGAAGTATATCCTTTGATAGTAAGTCATGTATCCGTACATTCGAATTATTATTATTATTATTTACAGAATTCAGGTGATAATTGTTGTTTTCGTGTCGTGGATCTCTCCCTGATTCTCGAGCAAATTACGGTCTACTCATGACGA
>NW_011956483.1:0-1277 GCF_000949405.1 Vollenhovia emeryi | reverse complement strand
ATTTCAGCCTTAGGGAGCTTTCAAAAGCGGACATAGGAGCCCGCGAGGAGCTTCATTTAAGCTCCCTGGGAGCTCAGCGAAATGAACTTCCCAGGAGCTTATAATCGGAGCTTTGTGCTGTGTGGGTATACTCACGGAAGATAGGATCGGCACAAGTGTGTCCAAGAAGCGAGACAGAAGAAACCGAAGAAACTATCATTCTGTCTCGTTCTTCAATTTCTCCTTGTTATACTCCCTGCCGGAAATAATTCTACAAAATTCTACAAGAAAATTAAATATAACTGCCAGAATCTATAAAATTCTACGTAAATTTAAAAAGTGTTATGAAAATCAATATGAAAATGCTAGAATTGGAACACTTTTGTTAATTTCTGTAATTCTGTAATAAAACCAGTAAAATTTTGTACTAATTTTTACAAAATTGTACATTTTCATGAAATATTACTCACAATAATTTCTTGATTTGAGAACATTGTAATTTGTGGTACTATTTTGTAGATATTTTTACAACAAAATAAATGTTTCAACGAAGATATAAAAATTTCTACAAATTTCTATTTCAAGTCAATTTTTTGTAGTTATTTATAGAAATTTTTTCGCTAGGGCTGCGGCAACCAATAAAAGCGGACAATTTGCAGTAACCAATCACAGCGCGTGAATTGTCTTGATCCATCGTTAAAAGCAAGCGCAAACAACGTGCGTTGCCCACTTTCATCGCTCTTGAAGTGTGTTATTGAGGTACTGTGATTTTCGATACGTTTCGAACCGAGTGAAAAGGACGGATGGAGGACGCGACGGAAAAGAAAGCTCCACACTCTCAGGGCGAGGAACCTGGAGCATCCCAAAGCGATGGCACAACGCGAAGCGACGAGAATACACGGACTCCAATAGACGTACTACACTACGATGAACTGAGCAAAATCTTTCAGTATTTAAGTGCTAAAGATCTAACGAGTGTCGGATTGGCTTGCAGGTACAAACTCAGATAGCACACATATAGTTCTATGAATATTCTTCTGGAGTGCAAACATTCTTAATTTCAGAATATTCCAATCGAATATTCTATAAATCTATATATAGATTATTACAATTAGAAATCGTATATTCATAACAAAGAAGAACGTTTTTAGAATATTCATCGAGAATGTGTTTGGAATATTCGTCTAGAATAATTTTTTAATATTCATCGAGTTTATGTATTGCACCTTGTTTATCGTGTAATATACTTATCTTATGCAAAAGGCAGTGAAACCTGTGATCCTACCATATATAAGCAC
>NW_011956482.1:0-1276 GCF_000949405.1 Vollenhovia emeryi | reverse complement strand
AAAACGTATGACTGCGAAGGATTCGGCTCTCGGGGAAAGAGCTGCTGCTACAGCCGTTTGGGCGGCTATGAAGGCCAAAACAAAACTCGGTATGGGTCTAAAACATGGTGGAAGGGATAACATGGTGTGCTCAGTTCGACGGTGTCTCTCTCTAAATAGCTGCGCTCTCCGTCTCTTTTGTGGCTATAGATTCCCAGGGCTACCAACTGTGAAAAATAAAATATTTAGTATCGAATAGTTGGTATGCTATAATCCATCCTTGTTTCATGTACTCTGTAATGCATCAGAGTTTCTCTTTCTAACCTTGATGATCTCTCTGATGAAACAAATATTTAAAACCCGCTACAGACGGTGCTATTTTTCCTGCTGGGGTGTTTGCAATCTAATAAATTAACATCGTTGCACCACTCAGCACTCGGGATTCCTAGTAATTTAGTAAATCGCGAGCAATCTAGCAGGAAAAATAGCGTCGTCTGCAGCGGGCTTAATAAAAAAATTTAATGAACATAGTGTTAATAATCAAAATGAAATAAGTGAAAGGATTTCACCAGTATGATAAATACAAGTGTCATTAATTATTAAATTACTAACATGTTAAAAATATATTGATACATATGTAATATTAAAATTAGTAGTAAAAAATAAAATAAAATATACATATATTGCATTAATATAATTAATACAGCCGTAAAATAATAAATTGTTTATAACAACCACAATTGTTTATAACCCAACATGATATAATATGAAAAATATACAGGATGAGGAAAAAGTACCGGACTGGTGAAATATCTCGAAAAATATGGAAGATACGGAAAAATCTTTCAGCCAAAAATTGTACGATTTTAAAAGGTCTATATAATGGTAAAATAAATTTTCGAAAAAAATTAATTTTTTGTGGTTATATGGAGGTCGACGTCATTTTTTTAAATGGAACTCCCTATTGTTTATTACACTATCTTATTCTACTAATTAATATGAACAACTATTGTGTCTGAAACATTTGTTGATTTGCCTAATACTTTTTGAGATACTCAAGAGAAAATTTAAAACTTTTTCAATGTTTAGCTTATAATCTCTCGATAACTGTTTGTCGGAGGGAAAAGTAGTGCAGGACTTTTTTACTTGATTTAGTCTCAAGAATATGCTGTTGCAATGGTGTTTCAATTATTGAAAAATTTTGTGTTACAATACATAAAAATTTTGTGTTACAATACACAAAATTTTTCAATAATTGAAACACCATTGCAACAGCATATTCTTGAGACTAAATCAA
>NW_011956481.1:0-1276 GCF_000949405.1 Vollenhovia emeryi | reverse complement strand
GTGAGCAATTTGAATTTGGCTTTATAAAATACCAATATCTTTCTCATTAGACTTCTGACCCGAGTGTTTCAAGTATAAAAACTGCTATGCGGTCCGCAACTTATCCTGGTATTATTTTAGGCGTAAAAACCAATAAAAAGATTCAGCAGCGTAAAAACTATATTCGAATGTGTCGGTAAAACAAACGACTTTAGGAAGCCAAATATGAAACATATAAATAGGTAACTTAATAGTGTCGGTAAAACAGACGACTTAGGAAGCCAAATATGAAACATATAAATAGGTAACTTAATGAAAAAAGATATAAAAATTATTAAAAATCTTCAAACCCTAAAATTATAATACTCTAAAACTAACCGAGTTTTTAATTTCTCTTCGTTTTTTATATAAAGTCGTGAACCCCCCGCTTTGTTTTTACGTGTACTGTAATCGTGTGGAAGAATTTTGTAATTTTATAAAGCCAAATTCAAATTGCTCACGATTAAAAAATTGAAAATTTCAAATACCAATATCTTTCTCATTAGCATCCTCTTAATAGGCATCTTTTTGGGGCATTAGTTTGGGCATTAGGTCTTGCTGGGGCATTATAAAGATAAAATAAGATAAAACAATATAAATAAGATAACAACATAAAGCAGTGCCCATTGGGCATTAATGGACATTGGTGTACAAGATTTTGGTCAGCGGTTTCCCCCTCGCTAAACATATTTAGTAATACCAACAATCTTCTTTGTCAGTGTAGTTGCGTGCCTCGATGGTGTTAAGTGATACTAGACAATAGTCAGCTTTTGTAGATGTTAACCGGACAGGTGTATTATAAATCTTGTAAAAGTGTAAATGGCACGTAATTGTTTTAATTGTACAACTGTTCATCTACGGCATATTTCTCTGCCATATTTATTATGTTTGAAAGCGGACTTTCTAGTGTCTTTTAATTGGAATAATTTAGTTTTCTTGTATTTCACTACAGATTGTGTCAATAAAACAATATATTAAAGTAATTATAAATATGTTACTCTTAAAATAATTTGTGTCTCATCTTATTGTAAATATAACCACGCATTTGTTCCGTTACATTTAAGTAATTTTTATGCGTAATAAGTAGAGGAAAGTCCCCTATTATGAGACAGGACCCTAATATTGGATAGCGGGGTTTGTGTTAAATTAATAGGCCTCATCGGTTGATTCCACCGTGAATTTATTGCCCTTGGAGCGAAACCCGTTTAGTGGAAAATTCATTGTTAGATCGTGTAATCGTTGCACTGAGAGAAAAAAA
>NW_011956480.1:0-1276 GCF_000949405.1 Vollenhovia emeryi | reverse complement strand
CGCCAACCCGAGGGAAGTCTTTCCCCTCGGTGGGCAGACCGGAGGAGGAGGGATCCTTAGCGCCATCGCTCTGGGTCCTGAATCTAAAGGAAGGAACCCCGAGGCAGGCCCACGAGGCGGCTCGCGGGGTGGACGGTGTCACCCGCCTAGGGTGGCACCGAATCGGAACCCGGAGCTGCTGGAGGTTCGCTGGTTGGTCACGGCCAACACGCGATACCTCTGGGTCTGCTCTCACGGGAGCGCGGTGGCTGGGGGGAGGTCGGCCCTGGCAGTCGGTTATGAACCTCTGGCGCGCCGTGTCTCCCGAATAGGGACTTAGCTTCTCCCTGTACGGGGAATCGGGTAGCGACTCTCCTGGCGCATAGCGACAGGCGGGCCAACCGGAGGTATGCCTCCCTCCGTAAAACTCGGAGGCACAGCTCGCGACGGGTAGGTAGGCGGGTAGGAGGGGGCGTTGGGCGAAGGGACCAAGTCCTGGAACCCCCGCCTCCAAACAGGCTGCTGTGTCGCCTGTATAAGAATCGGAGGCAGCGCGCGAATTCCGGGAGGGGCGATGCATGACTGAGGGCAATAGGTCTGATGTCATGCGATCGTCAAACCAGGGGTCTGCCTTCCCCCTCGTATAAAAACTCGGAGGAGGTAGGGAAACGGGTAGGATACAGGGGTCACCCTCCCCCTCGTATAAAAACTCGGAGGATGCCGCGATAGTTAGATCGAACTAGGTAGGGCGCGAATGCGGGGGCCACCTTCACCCTGAAAATCGGAAGGTCGGGTAGGAATACAGGGGTCCGCCTTCTCCCTCGTATAAAAACTCGGAGGCGGGGACACGGGTAGGCGAGGTGGATCGGCGCGGGCCGCGAGGTCACGATGCCACACACCTACCAACAGGAGTCTATCTTGCTCCTCGTATAAAAACTCGCAGACAGGGACACGGGTAGGGGCGGTGGATCGGCGACCGGTTCTCACTGGGGCGCCACACACCGCCAACAGGGGATGTCACCCCCTGGTACAAAAACCGGTGGCCGGAATGACGGGTAGGAGGAGATGGGAGCGGAGTGGTATCTGCGCCCTGAAGCCCCACATCTCCGAACAGGAGGCCACCTTCCTCCTGTATAAATATTCGGAGGTTGGACCCGGGCCGGGGGACGGTATCCTCAGATTTTAACGGAGGACCACCTCCTGGCAAAAATGGCGTGGCTGGACGGTGTAAGGGTACGACCCTGGGTGGACGGTTCTCCTGGGAACATCGCGGCGGGTGTTGCCCACGCACCTACCG
>NW_011956479.1:0-1276 GCF_000949405.1 Vollenhovia emeryi | reverse complement strand
GTGGGAGTTAATTTTGCTAGACACCACGTTAAAACAATATAATTCAATAAAATAAAACAAAAATAAATAAAATAGGTATAAAAATGAATATAATGTAACAGGGATAAATATATAACCTAAATATATACTTTATATAAATATATAACATACTAAGTATGACAAAATATAAATACAATGAAATAAATTGTTTAATTAATATTTAATTATTAAAAATCCTATCCAAAATATAGGTACATAATTAATTATCAAAAACACGTCCGTTATAGGTCCAAAACAAGTCCAAAATAGATCCAAAGTTGGATGTATTTTGGATGTCCTAGAGATGTCCAAAGTAGTGCATTTTGGACATCCTATGGACGTCCGAATGTCCAGATGCGACCGTCCATCGGACATCCTATGGACGTCCATGTGCTATCTGGGAAATGTCTGCGTAAATAACCTTATTATTGGATGTCCAAACGACGTCCTTGAGACGTATTTTAGACATCCTTCGACATAAACGGGACGTCGACATAAACGGGACTTTTCAAGACATATTTCAGACATCCAAAGGACGTCGAATTGTTGCATGGGATGTTGGTTACACTGGGATATTTTACACGCTTGTACTTAGCTTTTTACTGTGTCGAGCAGTGTGACACTGTGTCGTAGTTGAAACACTTTGTGTCGGACACAGTGTTACACTGTGTCGTCTGTGTAACTTGCTGGAAAACGCCCAATGTCTTTCTTCTGTATGGTGTTCTGTTGCGAGTCTAGAGCGACCGCGTTTCTATTTTCTCGGCGCTTCGTAAGGGTGGCGTCCCATGGAGCGGAATATGCGGAAGCGGAATCAGCGGATCGCCAATCGCAAGATTATTCTGATAGAGCCCTTTCAAAAATTCCGTCGAAACGGTCTTGTGATTGGCGAACCGCTGATTCCGCTTCCGCGTATTCCGCTCCATGGGACGTCGCCCTAAGACCTTGCGGTCTCGCTTCGACCGCCTTGCCATGCATAGAGAGGAAATTCTTACGTTCCAATCGGACGATAACACCGACTGTCTGTGCGTCGAGTTAGGCTGGGTCTACATAGGATGTAGTAAGTCGTGTCGGAAGAAATTGACCAATCACAGTTCATTATTCTTCGACCGTAAGGAGAATATTCTATGTTACAAAATAGGAAATTATCATGTTACTATAATAAAAGTATTAAAAGGAAGGACTGATGTGTAATTAATATACTTTAAACATTAAAGTATCTTATATTTAATATACTTTAATGTTTAAAGTATATTAATAA
>NW_011956478.1:0-1276 GCF_000949405.1 Vollenhovia emeryi | reverse complement strand
GTTTTAAACGTGGTGGGGCGATGATTGGAGTGGGGGCATGCCCGCCGGCTGGCCGCCCGCGGACGCCCGTTGCCCGCGGTTTAGACAATTTAATACAAATAAATATTGTATTTTAAATTACAAAAACTTGGCGCTGCTCAACCGAAGTTTAATAGCCCCCTCTCTCCTTCTACTATTCCTTCGTCCCACTCCTTTACAAGTATGAACCTAAGTGCGTGTGCGTGAACGTGTGTTCGTGCGTGCGCGCGCGCGTATGTGTGTATGTGTGTGTGGTGTACGCCTCTCTCTCTTTTTCTCTAGCGTGCGCGCGTTATATATTTTCGCATGTATATTTGTATGCGTATATAGGGTTAAGTCACATATTGTTATGTTCGTGTATATTTGTACTTATTTTGCATATTTGTATGCTTATGTGTTTGTGTGTGTGGTGTGCGCTCCTCTTTCTCTCTCTAGCGTGCGTCAGTATATATTTTGGCGTGTATATTTGTATTAAGGCATACTTGTTATGTTCGTGTATATTTGTATGTACATATAGGATATATAATTTTTGCATGTATATTTGTATGCGTACGTGTGTGTGTGTGTGTGTGTGGTGTGCGTACAAATTTACAATTCTACACAGTTCTGTATAACTTTACACATTTAGACATTGTTTTAGATGAAACAAATTGTAATGTAAAAAATTGCTTATTTATAATTGTGTACAATTGTATGTGTGTGGTGTGTGCCTCTCTCTCTCTCTCTCTCTCTCTCTCTCTCTCTCTCTCTCTCTCTCTCTCTCTCTCTCTCTCTCTCTCTCCCTCTCCCTCTCCCTCTCCCTCCCTCCCTCCCTCTTTCACTAAATATCGTTATTTTCTGGCTCTTTTTCCTTTCCTCTTTCTTTGATTATAAATAAAAAATTGTATATTGGCATATAAATTGTACTCGGCTATAAAACATTTTTAAATAAAAAACAACTAAATATTCATAAACGGGAAGTATATGCTTTAACAATTACAAAGATTAACAATAAGCAACAATTTAATTTTTTTAGATTAATTTTACAAATTAAATTGTCACTTACTGTTAATTTTTGTAAATCTACCCCGCTGAAAACAACTAAAAATTAAAATGCTGGAAAAAGTCTAGAAAACCTGGAAAAGTCAAAGAAATATAGAACTTCATTTTGCTAGACACCACGTTAAAATTATATAAATCAATAAAATAAAATAAAAATAAACAAAATAAGTAAAAAAATTAATATAATATGTATAACAGAGATAAATATAATCTAACT
>NW_011956477.1:0-1276 GCF_000949405.1 Vollenhovia emeryi | reverse complement strand
TACGCAGGGCCACTCACCGTCAAAACATGGAAAGGAAGAGGTGTCAAGACCACTAAAGACTGGATTTACGTTTTCATCTGCTTCGCAACCTCAGCAGTACACCTCGGGGCGGTTAGTGATTACTCATCCGAAGGATTCATTGCCGCCTATCGACGCTTCTCATCCAGACGCGGCATCGCTCACACCTTACAATTAAACTGCGGCACCAATTTCATCGGCGCGGATGCAGCTCTCAAACGGCTCTTTATCCAGAGCACTCAAGATCATCAGCGAGTTTCTCACCTGCTCTCGCAAGACAACAACCGATGGGAGTTCAATCCCCTAGCGACACTTCACATGGGAGGAAAATGGGAGGCCGTCGTAGAATCAAAGATATCATCTACGGCGCACTATTGGAGAAAGCGTACTCACCTTAAAGGAACTCACCACATTGCTCACTCAAATTGAGGCAATTCTCAACTCGCGACATCTCTAATCATTGAGTGACGACTCAGAAGACATCTCAGCACTCACGCCAGGCCACTTCCTCGTAGGAAGTCCGCTCACCACCATACCAGAGCCATCACTCACCGACCTGGCAATCTCAAGACTCTCACGATAGCAACTCACCCAGCAAAAGACACAACATTTTTGGACACAATGGTCAGCGCATTACCGACAACGTCAACAGGTCATCTCAAGGTGGCATCACAGGAACAATGAGATCAAGATCGGATCATTGGTGCTCATCACAGACGAGCGACTACCGCCATGCAAATTAGCCCGGATATCAGCCCTACATCCTAGGAAGGATGGACTCGTGCGGGTGGTGACTTTGAAGACAGCCACTGCCATACTCATCCGACCAGTGATCAAGCTCTCCGTCCTGCCAATCATCTTAAGATCAGGGATCATCAACAACGTTGCTGATGGCGGGCGGAATGTTCGAGATTAATTTGAATCTCGTTTATTTCATCCCCGGCGTGATGGCAGCATTAGCCGGGTCAGATCGTGCAGCGCCGCATGAGCGCTGCTCGCGCATGCCCGATCGCGACGCGAGGCGACCGCGCGACTTCACGTACGTTACCGGCGCCTTTTGTCTCATAGCGACCGTACGTAGTACACGCGTCTTGAAGTGCGGATAGTTCTCAAGTGCTCTTTTGTGGACGTTCTCATTTTCTCATCGAAGAATAGACTCAGTGCGGACACGCAGTGAACTCTCAGCAGTGCAAATCATCCAGGACATTTTTCAGATACAGCATCAACGGCAGCTCAAGCTCACCACGCATCGCACGCC
>NW_011956476.1:0-1276 GCF_000949405.1 Vollenhovia emeryi | reverse complement strand
TCTATTTTTGTACAGGATTCTTTTAACTATTAGTATCTTTAGAAGTAATGAGATATTTTGCCAATATTGCACATCTCATAGTTGATTTCCAATGTCACAAATACACATGAATGATATCAAATACAAAAATATAGAACATATTCTAACAGCAATAATATTATTTAAATAGTCTGTAAGGAAAGATAGAATAAGTGTGACACGTGAAGTAAATTCTGAGACTTTCAATATCTCTAATTCTACCGGTCCCCCCTTGGTAAAATTTAAGAAAAGAAGATATGTACACGTGAAACAAACGAGAGTTAAGCAAGCGTTGTATCATGTTAACATTTTGTTTGTTCGACACCAGAAATTCTCTTCGAAAACAGACAAAAATCCAATTTTTCTGTTGTGATCTATACGGAATGTAAATTAGCTGATAGCGGAAGACTACGAGGTCGCTCCGTTGCTACCTTAGGGCATGTGATACTATTGCACAGTCGTTAAACACCAGTTTATAAGTTTATATTAGGGTCGTAATGTTAAACAACATCCTCGAAGATTGCTTGTTACACTTACAGATGTTATGAATAATGTGAATGCAATGCACACTACAAGCATAACAGCTTTGAAGAAGTAATGATAATTTGATCTAATTAATTATATATCAATCTAACTATATTTAAATTTGTATAAATATATATAACAATTTGCGTTACAAAGTGACATTACCTATTAAATACAAAGACACATGACGATATGTCGACATTTATTTACATAGCATCACATGCTTTCTGCCACATTATGACAATTATTTATTTGACATTGAATTCTTACTAGCGGAGTTATTAGTTTAATATAATAAACTTAAAATTCTGTTTTACTAGTAATAAGTAGTAATTACAATATTGTAAAACTGACAAATTATAACCTTGTTTATTACTTGTCATAATCGCAAAATAGCAATAAATGGACATACATCATAATAACATTTAAAAAATTTGTTTTTTAATGTTATTGACTCCAAAATAAACCAGAATGCTCATTTCGGATGAAAACTTTGACACCGAAAAATCCTAAATCTCAGGCTAAAACGCAGTCTGCCGCTGTATGCACGCGAGTTTTAATCCTAACGTGACTGTATGCTACACACAGTCTTTAAATTCAAAATTAATAACACCATCAGTCCATTCCTTCCACATAAAACACAAAAGATTTGTTGTGCACGCCTGACGAAATATCGTCTACTTGACACTATATTGTTTGAATCATGTATGAAACGAGACACAGTGACTTAAAA
>NW_011956475.1:0-1276 GCF_000949405.1 Vollenhovia emeryi | reverse complement strand
TGCGACGATGTTTTCCTTTCTTTTAAGTTTTCTCCGCCCTCCCGTTGTACGCGGACGGACGGGTGTTGCCGTCCCGCTCTCGCGGTCGCGCGCGGATCGTAAGGCGAAGGCGCGCCGACGACGGGGAGTGTGGTCGCCGGGCGCGAGAAGCGCGGGATACGGACGGATCGGGTCGTCGGCAAAAACCAAAAAGGGATAATAACGCGCCGGAAAGGAGCAGGATCTCGGGCGCTCCGCGCGTACCGTGCCGCGGACCGAAATCTCCACGCGAAAACGAAGATTGGGCGCCAGACGCGGTCTTTCGCGCGTCACGTCGCGAGACTCGCGAAATCGCACGAACGAGATGGAGCGGCCCTCGTCACGGGCAGGCTAGCTCGCCTAACGGTAGAGGGGCGGGGCGGTGGTTGCCGCTAAGATTCCAGAGGCTACGGGACTCAAGGGACTCACACGAGGGACGAGACACACGAAAAGGGACGTACACGAAAAGAAACTCGACACATTAATATAAATAAAACGGGTTTAATATCGGGCGGCGTTAACACGCCGGTTGGTGGCCGCTGTAACGGGCGGCGTCGCGGGCGACAATAATTCCAGCCCCGAGATCGGGGGAAAACCACACGCCGCGATACTCTCTGCGACGCGGAACAATCCGGCGCGAACTCAACGGTAGAAATTACATACGCGATAAACCCTACTCGGACGACACGGACGCACCTGACAGTAATTTCTCGCGCGGACGGTACGAGTGCCGTCGCGCACACAAATATCCACGGATTGCGAGCACACAAATTACGCGAATTCTCACGCGCAACACTCGGCCGGGGCGCGTAGCCCGCGAGACCGGGTACACGGGCCGACGGGCGGCCCGTCTCACAACGACGTGCAAAACGCAAATTCCGCCGGGTAGTCCCCGACGGCTAAATACGGCGAGCCTTTCGCTCGCGCCCGGCCGCGTCGGCCGCGCTGGTCGGCAGGGGATCCCGCTCCGGACGCACCGCCCTCGCGAAATCCGCCACCAACACCGGCGGAAGCGGCCTGGGGGATCGCAAACACACACCGCCGTTCACACTCTCGCGGTCGTCGCGACTCCTTCACGCCACGCATGCACGCGACACTCCCGCGGCATGCGTACCCCGCGTGATCTCGCTCAACGCAACCCGCGCACCGCGAATCTCCAGATCGGCTAAGACGCATGCACGCGATCGCGAGACTCGACGCAACACCCACACACGCAATCACTCACACACGCGGCCTGTGCCCTGCAGGCTCCGGGGTA
>NW_011956474.1:0-1276 GCF_000949405.1 Vollenhovia emeryi | reverse complement strand
GAACGAAGAAAAACTGCCCTTTTCAGGGCAACCAAATATTTTATAACGAGGAACAGTTTCTTGTATTCGCAATATTTTTATTCGCAATAACATGCTGAGAGAGAAAGAAGCGTGCGAATACCGCGTTCAAAAGACATTATCCAACCAGACGCGTGAATTGCGCCTGGTCGGTACGCGTCGATATCGCGTGATCGGTACGCGTCGGTACGCGTCGGTACGCGTCGGGAGTCTACGGGATGGCGTTGTACCTCAACACCTTTCTGTACTTACAGTGCAACCAGAGAAATGCACTTTCTGTAGCAATGGCAGATGCAGTGGTATGTAAACACAGCGAAAGAGATTTTGTATGTACGTTTCGGCGATGCAAATCTGAAACGCTTTCGTGCGTTCAGTTTACGAATCGCCTTTGCTGTGCGTACATACAAATTAATGGTTAGTTTCTTGTCGTGAGGTGAGTGCTTGTTGTGTCGCGACTGACAATCCTTGGAAGAAACACGTGTTTGGTTGTTTTTCAAGGATTATTAGTCGCCGAATGATTAATCGATAGCGATTAATATTAGTGATAAACGTGTGTGTTCCAAGTGTAAGTGAATGAGTGAGTGAACCGGAGAGAAGCTGATCGCAACATGCAACGGCCACCCCACGAAAGAGCCCGCGCCTGACTGTGAGTTGCGCCGCCCCTGCCTGCCTCCTGTATTCGACGTGTGATAGGGTAACAATTTTTATTTATATCTAGAAAAATAAGCTTTTACCAAAGTTTTACAAGAGGAAAATTCATCTTAGAATTTTATTCCGAACTTATATTTTCAATGGTAAAAGGTTATACTGACTCACCCTGTATATATCAAAGGGTTTTCAAGTGTTTACAACATGAAATCGAAGGCAAACTGTGACTCTAGATGGGTTTCGAGTCTTTATAACGTGAAATTTACCAAGTTTTAGAGTATTCACGCACTCTAGAATATTCTGCTTTACAGAAATATGCAAAAAACTGTGATTCTACATGGGTTTCGAGTCTTTATAACACGAAATTTACCAAGTTTTAGAATATTCACGCATTCAAGAATAGATAATTGTGCATAAAAGCGACTTCCTCTCCGATTCGCTTGATTTTTAAATATGTTGTTGGGGATGTCTTCCCGAGTAATTTCATATATATATATAAGGGTCGGACTCAAATAGTTTCGGAGATACAGGCTGAGAAAGGATACAAATAATAAATATATTTCCTAACTCCGCCGAAGAATAATTCTTCCTTCCCGCGGTAAAGTTGATT
>NW_011956472.1:0-1275 GCF_000949405.1 Vollenhovia emeryi | reverse complement strand
ACTTTATCTCATCCGTCTTTCCACAAACATAATATACACACAGCAATTTCTTTGTTACTCTCCAATGGTTACCCATTGGACTTTATTTTTAAAACATTAACTTCTAGACTATCTTACTTAATAAACAAAAATTCTGACAGTCACACTGACCATGACACCACTAAAGATAAACCCTTTCTCTCTATCCCATATGTTCCTGACATATCTAACAAGTTCAAATCGCTCTCACAAGTATGGAAAAAAGGATTAGCTTCTATGGGTTCAACAAACTAAACAACCTAATTAAAGTACATAAGGACAAAATACCGTATGCATCCAACTCCAATGTGGTGTACCAAATTAAATGCAAGAACTGTAACGTAACATACACGGGACAAACAAGTAGATTACTTTCGACACGTATTAAAGAACATAAAAAACTAAACCGCAACAACCCGTCAGTGATACACGAACACTGTTTAAATAACGACCACGCATTTAATTTTGACGAAACGATAATATTAGACAAAGAGCCATTTTACATGAGACGATTGGTCTCAGAAATGTTACACATAATCGAGCAGAGGAATGGTATTAACCTCCAGACAGACACTTTATTGCTTGGAGATTCATATCTTCCTCTGCTAGAAAAATTAAAGAATTTAAAATAACGTGTAAAAAACATCCTCCTTGATGATTCGTCCAAGATATTGCCTCGTACCAATCACAATCTTCATTGAAAATGACTCTTATACATCACGGTACATATATATAAACACAGCTATGAAACATTGTCAGTCAAACACGAACTTAACGACCACACACATCGATAATTCTGTAAACGCTTTATGTGTCCAACGTTCTCTATATCGCAGTAAGTGCCTCTCATTAATTGACTCAGGGCAGTTTTTATAAATTGATACAACAGTACTTTATAATTAACTTGGATTTATTGACACACAATTTACTTCATTGACGTAACGTCCTATTGTTTAACTTTTGACGCTAGAGTTCAGACAACCATTCCGATACCAAAAGAAGTATCTGACTGCTGACACGTGCCATGTCGAAGACACGATGGACATATGAGACGTAAAGCTATCGACTCCGAAATGCGCAATTATCGTTGAAATTTCAAACAATATATCATACCAACGAAATGTAAGACCATGACTCACCTAATTCTAATAGTGTATTTAGTATGTCACAATATACTTTCTTCTTTGTCTTTAGTTTACTGAAGAGGGTCACTTGAGATGACCGAAACGTTTAATGTTTAATATATATTATGTCAAC
>NW_011956471.1:0-1275 GCF_000949405.1 Vollenhovia emeryi | reverse complement strand
AGGGTGGTACAGGTCCTCTTCCCCGATATTACCAGGGAGGACGGGGGCCCACCCTTCGAGCCGGGGGAAGACTCCCCCGACTGGGACGATTCCCTGGACGTCCAGCCGGAGGAACTCCGGAGAGCCGTCGCTAAGGGCCTCAAGGGCAACACAGCCCCGGGCCCTGACGGCCTCCACAAGCGGATCCACGCCCTGGCAATGAATGTCCTCGCGGAGGAATACGCGCGCCTGTACAGCGCGTGCCTGAGGAGAGGAGTCTTCCCCCCGCGGTGGAGGAGTGCCACGCTAGTACTCCTCCCAAAGGAGGGGAAAGACGCCTCTCTCCCGTCGGCATATAGACCCATATGCCTTCTGGACGAGGTCGGTAAGTTGTTTGAGCGAGTGCTCGTAAACCGCCTCGTCCAGCACCTGTCCCAAGTGGGCCCCGACATTAGCGGGGCCCAATACGGGTTCAGGGAGGGCCTGTCCACCATGGACGCGATTAAGCGTGTCCAGGCCCTCTCTGAAGAGGCGACGTCCCAGGGGGGGGGGTGATGTTGGCAGTGTCATTGGATATTTCCAATGCCTTCAACACCCTCCCCTGGGGACGAATCAGGGAGTCGCTTCGACGCCGCGAGGTTCCGTCATATCTCACCCGCGTCGTGAGCGACTACCTGAGGGACAGGTGGGTCGAGTATATCGACCAAGGCGGCAGGCGCCGACGGGAGAGATTGCACCGGGGAGTGCCCCAGGGATCGGTTCTCGGACCGTTCTTGTGGAACCTGGGGTACGACTCGGTGCTGCGTGTTCCCCTCACCCCGACTATCACGTCGTCTGCTACGCGGACGACACGCTCGTGACGGCCGGGGGCCGCGATTGGGGGGAGGCCCTCGCCAGGGGGCGAGTGGCAGCGGGAGCGATAGTCGACTCTATCCGCAGCCTGGGCCTCGGCTGTACGCCAATACGGTTAAGTCCGTGGCGCTCTACGGGGCCCCAGTTTGGGCCCCAAAACTCGCGGCATCGCGACGCGCGCGCGCTCAGATGGCGCGTGCGTTTCGCCCGATAGCCGCGAGAATCTGTAGGGCGTACCGGACCGTGGCGTACAACGCGGCGGCGGTGATCGCTGGTGTCCCCCCGATGGAGTACGCGGCGGAGGAACATAGTAACATGTTCCTCGAAAGCCGCGACTCCGAGGGGAGACCCATAAGATGGTCAGCGACTCACCGTGCTCGGCAGAGACTCCGGCACCGGCGACGCACAATCGCCATGTGGCGAGAGGCGCTCTTAGCCTCGGGG
>NW_011956470.1:0-1275 GCF_000949405.1 Vollenhovia emeryi | reverse complement strand
TTCCAACACGTGGCAGGCCGGGAAAAGTTAATCCCGAGAAAATAAAAGAAACAATATTAAAATATAAAGATATTGTTACAAACAATACTAATATCGTTTCAAAGACTAGTGATGTGTGGAGTGTTATGGCACAAGACTTAGGAAATAAAGTGACTGCTAATTATTTATATGTTTTTACAATGTGCAATCGACATAATATAAAAGATGTTATTTTTAATCAAGTGTGCAATGACAGTAATGTTTCCGTAAATGAAAGCACGTTAAGTGACTCAAACTGGGATGAAAGTGCACATGTTTCATCGGACGGTAACACCACGTCGAATTTTTATATTATTTCCTTACTAAGGGAGGAATTTATGAATCTCTTGACGGAAAAAGTGTATAAACGTCGAGTAAATAATAAAGGAAAAACATATTATCGTTTGCGTAAAGTTTTACAATCTGGCAAATGGCAAGAAGTAATAACAGACAAATTTTGGGAGGCTACGCACATGAAATGTGGATTTCAATTTAAAAACCATTATATTTCTACAGATACTAAATCTGGTAATATCAATGGTAAGTTGATTATGTAGAAGTTATTTTCGTCAAATTTATTCTAAATTTTGTATTTAGGTTTTTATTTTTATTTCCAAATTTATATACATATAAGAAATGTCTAATAAAAATTAATTATGTTGTTTTCACTTCCATTTTTATATGCCTTAGGGTTGTAATTTTTAAAAGTAATTAAATAATGTGAAACATGTACATAAAATATAGATAATAAATATACATATTTATTTAAATAAAAATTATTTACAAATATATACATACTTCGATATTATAACGTAATATATAATTATACACCATTAATTAATCTTTTATTTCATCACAATCTTATATTCAACTATGTTTCTTTTCAGGCTCTTGTAAATGCGGTAGTACATTAAAATGCGTTATAGAGGATAATGACCCATCCGATAATTGTGTAAAATTAAATTGTACTTATACGCAAGGAAAAGGAAATTGCAAGAAACGATATTTACGAAATCCAACAAGAAAGATTATTGGAAAAGAATTACAAACTAAATCAGTCCATGTATATCGTGCAGAAAAAGCACACATGCTAATGTCCGAAGGAGACTCAGAGCCTCCTCATTTATATAGCTCTGCTGTTTTACATACAGCGAAATCGGAAGCAATAATGGCAGAGTATATAGATCCAGATGCTCTTAAAGCATTAGTTATTTTAAAATCATCTTCATTGCAGAATATAATACATAACATTGGATT
>NW_011956469.1:0-1275 GCF_000949405.1 Vollenhovia emeryi | reverse complement strand
AAATTTCTGTATATGTTTTATTCGATTGTGCTAAAGTGGCTGTGTCAGCTTAATAGACGTGGTGTGACGTTATAATGTAAGTGCCTCTTCGCGCGCGTCCATTCTCTGCGTGTCATCCCTGTGTGTCTCAGTTTGTATATAATTGTTGAAAGATTCTTTACTGATTATTATTACAATAATGGCAAACAAACTTGATTCTGGCTTCGTCAAAGCTGATGCTCGTAATATACCAACAATTGATATGTTTATGATATGTGAGTTCATAAAAAACAGTGATGATTTTAACTCTGTGGAAATACGCAACAAAAAGCTAGCAACGTGAGTATTATACTGTTTTCATTTCTCGCTTATCGGCAATTACGCTAGTTATCAATAAAATTATTGAAGAACAATTTGTTATAGATCATCTCGAGAAAACTATGGAGACCAAGCAATAGGTTATGTATGTCTCAAACGAGATGGGCCAATCTGTACTGTCAAATGTAGAGTTTGTCCTGAACATCGAGTACGAGAAAAAGGTTATGCAGTGACATTAACAATAGATGAAGATAATGACAAAATTATTGACGTTCAGTGTCATAATTGTGCAGCAGCAAATGGTAAATTTGATTAAGGGCCAGTTTCACAAACATCGGTTAACTGTTAACTAGGGTTCAGTCGACTCCCTATCGTTTTTCATCTTATTATTTAAGAAGAGACAGCGGATCAATTAACCTTTGGTTATAACTGATACTCTGTCTCTTCTTAGAGAACAAGATAGAAAAAGATAGGGCGTTGACTGAACTCTGGTTAACAGTTAACCAACGTTTGTGGAACTGGCCCTAAGTGTGATAAATTGATCTAGTGAAAAAATATTTCTGACTTTTCATAAAATTTTCTGAATTATAATGTTCTTTTTTATCTTGTTGCATAGGTGGTTGCAAACATGGTATTGCGTTTTTAATGTGGATTCATCGTCGAAACGAACATCCATCAGTCACCGAAGGAGAGTGTTATTGGAGAAAATCATCCTTAGCTGGAGTAGGGACTGTCAAAAAATTTATTGAAGTCAAAGAATTTAATAAGCCTACCTCGTGTATTTCTGCTGGTCCATCAACTTCAACTAGTTGTTCCTCTGTGTCTAATACTGGGCAGCAATTTTTCCAGGATCTTTTAAGAATTGCTGAAGAAAAGCAGCTAGATAGCCAATTAACAAGGCACCATTTCATAATAAAAGAACGTGAAATTATGTCTTTGTCGATTCATCAGCTCTTAATTAATTTTAAAAATTCTGGC
>NW_011956468.1:0-1275 GCF_000949405.1 Vollenhovia emeryi | reverse complement strand
GCCAATCGGGACCGTGGTCAATTGCAACGTGGTCAATCGGGACTTTGGTCAATTGCAACGTGATCAATCGGGACCGTGGTCAATTGCAACGTGGTCAATCGGGACCGTGGTCAATTGCAACGTGGTCAATCGGGACCGTGGTCAATCGGGACCGTGGTCAATTGCAACGTGGTCAGTCGGGACCGTGGTCAATTGCAACGTGGTCAATCGGGACCGTGGTCAATTGCAACGTGGTCAAGTGAAAAGTCAAATGAAAATGCTGGTCTGGTCGACGACGACGACGACGACCGGGACGAAGACGACGACAAAGACGTTTCTTAATCCAAAATTTAACAAATCTGACTTTTGCATTGCAATACCTCCACTCCTGGAGCACGTAGGAGAAAAGTAAAAACACTTTTATTATGCAAATCGTACCCAAGCTATCGATTAAGCGCAGTCTCAATTTCGTCGGATCAGCCGTTGTTGAGATCCGAAAATCTGAGGGCCAGTCAACTCGTGTACTCGCGTAAACTTACACGGTCGGTCTCGCACGCGTGTACTAGCTACGCTTACACTTGGCGCGAGACACTACCGTGTCTCGTGATAATTCCCTCTACCTCCTCTCTTAGTCCTTCCCATCCCTCTTTCTTTGCCTTCACCCCTCTTATCACCCCTCTTATCACCACGTTCTTTTTTCTTTCCTCCCTTTTCTTCCGCTCCCCTTCCCTCTCCATCTTTTTTACTTTTTCTCCAATTTCCTCCCATCCTTTTTCCCATCTCCTTCCCTTCTTTTCCTCACCACCCCCTCCCTCTTCTCCCCCTATCTCTCTCCCCCTCTACTTCCTTCTTCTCTTTATAATCTTTCAGTTCCTCCTCCACCTTCCTTATCCTCTCCAATAACTCCTCCTTCTCCTTCTTCCACCCCTCATTTATCCTTTCCATCCACCTCCTCATCTCTTCTTTCTCCTCCTTCCATCTTAATTTCTCTATTAATCCGTCTTTCCATCCGTCTCCCTCCTCCTCGCCCTCCTCTCCTGTCTCCTTCCCGTCGTCCCCCTTCTTCCTCGGCGGCGATCTTACCACCTTCGTGCTTTTCCCGAAGATGTTCTCTTCCGCCGTCCACCTCTTCATCTCCCCCTCCTCCTCCTGCCTCCCTCTTTTCTCTCCTCTTTTCAAAAACTCTACTATTGGCACGCTGTTCGCCCTCTCCCTGTTTAGTAGCTCTATATTCTTTGGTCACTCTACCTTTCCTTTCCCTCCCTCCTTTACTCCCTCCCCTCTTTCTTCTCTTCC
>NW_011956467.1:0-1275 GCF_000949405.1 Vollenhovia emeryi | reverse complement strand
ATCCTCTATGAATCCTCTATTATTGATCCCAATAACGTCTATTAATCGTCCATCAATGCTCCGCGAACCGTCCGTGAACGATCCACGAAACGTCTTTTAAGTATCCAACGAGGTTCCGCGAACCGTCTATTATTGGCCACGAAACGTCTGTTAATTATAATTATAATTAAACTGTATAATGTGTGGTAATGTTTAAATGCACTTTCAAATTTACCTGATAAATTTTAATTAAAAATGAAACTTTAATATTAAAATCTATTAGAAGTTCTATATGTGTAAAGTAAATCTATTATACATCCATAATAGATGTCTAATGAACATCTGTAATGGATTTGTAAAGGACTCTATCATAGAGGTAGGTTGGATGTCTAATGGACATCTATTTGACTTCCAACGTGGAAGGAGACACTCCAAGGAACTATGGAGATTTAATGGAACTCTAATTGACGTCCATCTGGCTTCCACCATGGAGATAGACGTTCCATGGAGCTATGGATGTTTAATAGACATCCACTGGATGCCAATTTCTATGTGGGAAGTGATGACAAGATTCGATTTTGTGATTTTTAGGTCATTTCTGACTTTGAGAAAACTCTCCAGGAAATGGAGAACTCTGCATTTCAGAGAGGCACTACTCTCCAGCCTTTTCCTATGATAGTTGGTCCAACATTGGCATTAATTAATTCCAGTTATGTTGTCATTAACCGTCGCCCAATCCTTATGGAATCTCCAAGGCGTGCTGTTGAAGTTACATTTAAAATATTCCATGCATTGAACTGCAGTTACCCTATCCAAAGTCAACGTATGTGGGTTGTTGTTTCTGTTGCTTTATTTAATATTCGTGAGGAATCAACAACTGAGATTATGACTTTGCCTGATATTGTGAGGTTAATTGGATCTCTTCAAGTTTAAGGCAGGATACCACCTTTGACTGCGATTTTGGAGGCGTTTTTCATGAATTTTTTTTGCATACAAAGAGTGCGCAGAAACAAAATCGGTTTTAGTCATTTATTAATGTAACTTTAATCTGTAATTACAAATTGAAAAAGTTTCAAAAATAATCTCTTGTAGGTGGCGCCAAAATACATTCCTTTGGAGGAACACCGTTAGGCGGCGTGTCAAATTCCGCTCTGTATGTGGCTCCTAGAAAAAAAAACAAAGAATGTTCCTATTAACAACAATATTTTTTAATGCTGTACGTAGGGATTTTACGAAATTTCGATTTTTAAGAAAATGGCGGTCATTTTAACAAAAAGGTTTACCCTAAAAAATTGA
>NW_011956466.1:0-1275 GCF_000949405.1 Vollenhovia emeryi | reverse complement strand
AGCTTGAAGTGCTTCTTTGTCTGTGACTGTTGGGTCAGCGTTTTCGAGGATTTCTATTCGCGATTGCACGACGTCAAATTGACTCCATAATTCGGATAATCTAGTTTTGCGTTCGGTCAAGTCGTGTCGCGAACCTTGTTGTACGTCGAAATTTTCAATGTAAGTTTTCAATCGTGTTGCAGAGGCCTTTATGGTAGTTCGTTTATTCTTAGCTTCTGTTAGCGTCAATGTATCCATAATTAGTGAATAGAATTAATGCGAAATAGTGAACTTACCTTTGTGAAATAAGTATCGTAATAAAATGGTCTTACCACATAACCTTAAACTTGCGTATGCCTTTACTGAGTGAGCAATCCTTGTATCTCTGAGATTGGCCTCAGATGAGAATGCTTATGATAATTTAGATAATCGTGATAACTTGCTATCCGGTTGTGCATCCGGCTCGAAGGACCAACTTTGTTGAGGCTCAGTGTCTGAACCTCGTGGCTTGTGCCGTCGCGTAAGTGGACGCGGGTTTTCTCTTCCTGGCTTGTGCCTAAATAATGTTGCAACGGTGCAGGTCTTGCGATGGATCTTGTGATGGATTGAATATATATACAAGACCAATATGTTTTTTCTAGAAACTTGTATTTCTCTGTATCGCCTAACGATTGCATCAGCAAGGTAACAGACAGACACACTAACTCGCTAGCGAAGGCAGGGGTCAGGCCCGAGCATACAACGGTGTCAGGCGGCGCGCAAGCGCAGTAAAAAAGAATCGTACCGCATAGCGTGTACAAAAGTTTTTAAAAATTTACAGTTTAATGTTAATAACTGGATTGTAAAAGTTTTTATTAATAACTGGATCATAAAAGTAATTTGTTATTGTTATTATTATTATTCAACTCGTGTAGCGAAAATTAGCGCTACAACTGAAAAAATTAATAATAAAATAGTTTAATTATTACCATCAACATTAGCATTAGGAATATTTTTTGTTATTTTAATATTTTTGGTATTTCTTTTCTTTTTTTTCTTCTTTTGGTTTCATTTTTCGATGTATGTATGTATGTATGAGTTTATTTCCCTTGCGGGGTACAAGCGGACCTCCGCTCCGCTTACAAAAGTCTTTCCTTCGCTTCGCTCGCTTTTTCGCCCGCTCGCGAGAGAGAGAGATTTCTCACACCTCCTCATTCACACTTCCATTCATCCCTCTTGGACCTCCGTTTCCGCCGCATTTTCCATTCTCGTTTCCTCTCTCACTCTCTTCCACGTCTATCCTCATCCTCTCTCCCC
>NW_011956465.1:0-1274 GCF_000949405.1 Vollenhovia emeryi | reverse complement strand
ATCAAAATTCGGAAAAGGCCCTATTCTACATAATTACCAAAAGTTGGCTAGCTATTGTCTAGCCACTAACACGTAAAAATTGGTTTGCATCCGAAAAGTGCAGAGATTATGCGACAAACCAATTTTTACTTGTTAGTGGCTAGACAATAGTTAGTCAACTTTTTAAAGGTTTTTAGCGCCATCTATTCCTTTGTTTACTGGGCAGCGACTGGACAGGCACTAGATAGCAGTTTTTCAGCGCCATCTATTAGCCAGTCACAAGCTAGCGACTAGCTAGAACATCTATCTAGTCAGACTATCTAGCTACTAGCCTCTAAATCGAACCGACTAGATTCATTGTTGCTCGGGATTGTACGTTGTTCGGTTTGCTGTTTAAAGCATTGCATAAAGTAAATCATACGAAGCTTGCAACGGTAAAAAACATAGAAATCATGCATGCCAACGTGCCTCGCTCAATGCATGAACATATCTAGCATCCATTAGAGCAGACATAGCAGCGTGCTAATCATTCAAGAAATCGTGCATTGTGTGATTCCAGCTTTAGACTCGTAACTTGTGTTCTTGTAAAACTTGTAGCGATAGTTACAATTCTATGCATACCGTAAGACCCACGATCATTTATAAGATCATTTGTACGATCATTCGTAAGATCGTACAATCATTTGTTGTTTACGTTAAACTGTAATTCTGCTTTCTACGATTGCCTTGCAAACTACGATTTTACGATTTCTTGCTTAGAATTGCATAAATACCAAAACATCGTATTTCCTGTCATCTTTAATATACGTAAAAAAATTTTCTAGAACATGGAATCACCAAAGAATTGTTGAAAGACGTAACGGACAATTTATTAAAAGAAATAAAACCATATGTCGGGCCAAGAATAAGTTTCATGAAAAAATGGAAAGCACATATTCAAACAGAAGAACAAAACGTAAATGAAAAATATATTTTGATAATTTTTTTAAAAGATTTTAATACTTTTTGTTTTATTTTATGAGAAGGAAATTCGAAACTTTCGTTTTTACGAAGAAAAGTTTGTAAAACGGGGGATACCTGTATACGATTAGTATTCTTTGCCTTTACTACAATGCCAATGATTTATTTTATTGAATCAGCAAAATATTTTATTGAATTGATGACATCTCCTTTTTATCCAATACGATCTTTTCTTAATATAATGAAGTGTATTCACTAAAATGCGGCTAACTGCATATGGGTCATTCCATATCAGATTTACAATCAAAATTTTGATTCGCCTGAAATTTTTTTTT
>NW_011956464.1:0-1274 GCF_000949405.1 Vollenhovia emeryi | reverse complement strand
TGGCACCAACTATACTAAATAGTTTTAAACGTGGTGGGGCGATGATTGGAATGGGGGCATGCCTGCCGGCTGGGCGCCCGCGAACGCCCGTTGCCCGCGGTTTAGACAATTTAATACAAATAAATATTTTATTTTAAATTACAAAAACTTGGCGCTGCTCAACCGAATTTTAATTGCCTCCTCTCTCCTTCCACTACTCCTTCGCCTCACTCCTTTACAAGTATGAATCCAAGTGCGTGTGTGTGTACGTGCGTTCGTGCGCGCGCGCGCGTGTGTGTGTGTACGCTTGCGTGCGCGTGTGCGTGCGCATGTGCGTGTGCGTGTACGTGTGCGTGTGTGTGTGGTGTGCCTACAAATTTGCAATTCTACACAGTTCTGTATAACTTTATAGATTTAGACATTGTTTTATATGAAACAAATTGTAATGTAAAAAATTTCTTATTTATAATTGTGTACAATTGTATAAAGTCAGATGATTATATAAAAATTGTTCATATAAAAACATGTATAAATTTATAAAATTATATAGAACTGTGTAGAATTATGCAGATAGTCAGTATGCTCAAGCAATGCACGGAAATAAAAAATTCTAGTAATAGATGAGCTAGCTTTTTCCTAGCTCTTTGCTAGGAATATGAATTTCATGTTTGAGTTATTCAAGTACAGTTGTGGTCAGAAAGCTACTCCGACATTTTATGATAAATTCCGAGAATACAATTTATCATGCGAGAGATTATAACTTTTTCTCACGGATACGTGCGATGACGCATTATTAGAGTAAAGGAATGGTGATCTGTACGAATATCTACGCAATAATACAAGTATTCCGAAAACTTATTGTAAAACGTCGGATAACCTTCCCGATCATGATCGTATAGCTAGCATAATGTTACATATTATTGCATTTAAGTACACAGCTGAAGAGAGAACACATCGAACGGACATACTGTTAATAAAGACTTAGCATACATTGTTGTAAATTTTTTAACAGATATAAATATGCTATATCGTTTGGATCACGCAAATATTTCATTTTCGACATCAAAGCTTTGCTAGCAAACAACATAATATATCACGAGACATGATAGTTATAATTACCTATTAAAATTCGGTTGAGCAGCGCCAAGTTTTTGTAATTTAAAATAAAATATTTATTTGTATTAAATTGTCTAAACCGCGGGCAACGGGCGTCCGCGGGCGCCCAACCGGCAGGCATGCCCCCATTCCAATCATCGCCCCACCACGTTTAAAACTATTTAGTTCAGTTGGTGCCA
>NW_011956463.1:0-1273 GCF_000949405.1 Vollenhovia emeryi | reverse complement strand
GTGGCTTCTTCACACTTGCACCTAAAATCTTGAACAGGATATAGTTAGCAGAAATTGCAAGAATCTAAAATATTTTAAAAATAGGAATTTGCAGTCTAAATACCACCACTGTGAAGTCTTTCTTCGTCTTCTTCTTCAATCTCTTCTTGACTTTCCTGGAAATTGCTGTTCCCAATGAATAGCGCAGCTTCCTTTGTTAACTCTTCATCTTCCATTTCATTGAAGATTGATTCACAGGAACTCTCAGAATGGACATCATGTAAACTAAATAATGGCTCTGAGGTATTATCAATTTCTGTGTTTCCTCTCACAGAAATAGCGTGTTCGGAATGTTTACCAAGAATGTACCATTTTAAACGGTTTCTAAATTCTACGGGCGATGGATGATCATTTGCTGCTCCCATCGCTCGCATATAGGAGAAAAAGTTTTCCAGAATATCCTGGCACAATTTTCGAATTATTATGTACTGTGGTTGAAAATTTTCATCTGAATATTTGTCTTTAATGTAGGCAAAAATTAGTTTCAATGAATTATTAGTCAATAATATGCCTTTTTGAAATGGCATAAGACATATTTTATTGACTACTCTCATTTTTAAGATGAATTCGTTCATATTCTCAAGAATTTGATTTTGCTTGTCTAGTTCTACTCCGTAAGCACGTAAGCCACTATGATATCCGAATTTCGATTGAGTATTGAGGACATCAAACCAATCATTAATTAATTTCAGCATATTTGACATTTCTCTCCAATTTTCTTTTGATAGATATCCTTTTTTGCCACAGTATTCTAAAGCCTTTACATTACGAAGTGAAAATACTTGGGCCGCTAATTTCACTCGTTGCCGTTGGAAACCTTTTGCATCAAGATGAGCTCTGCTCAAATTAAATGCAATTTTTAGATCTTTAGAATTCAAGTGTAGTAACTCTTCTAAAAGAGATGTATCAAAAGTTTGACCATCAATGTTGAAACCCGAATCAATAAAATTATTTCTTAATAATTTAATGAGATGAGGGACGTCTGCAAACACAAAAACTTTCAAAGAATTGTCTGCTGGACGTAGAAAAGACATTGCTTTTCTCTACATTCATTTTTTTGAAATCTTGAAGTTTTTGCATTTACAGTAATTCCTACATTTAATTGCTTCAATAAATTCATATTTGTAGGGCTCATGTCATTTGTCATGGCCACTACTATATATTCAATTTTATAGAGTTCTTCAATGATTACAAATAGAATGGCTTTGGTCATGGGTTTGGAGTATTCATAAAA
>NW_011956462.1:0-1273 GCF_000949405.1 Vollenhovia emeryi | reverse complement strand
TATAATGATTTATTAAAAACGACATATTTACATTGGTATCCATCTGATATACATATACATTAAAATTCTTTGTAAGTATGTATAGAATTATTTGCACTTATTTTTATAACTTCTTATCATATTTAACATGCTTTCGAGATTTAAATTACAGATATCGTAATACTTTGCTATGTTGGCCATGTGCAATAGTATAACTTTAATAATTAATTATTCGACAAACATGCAGCAATCGTCTTAAATTTTTGCATGGAGGACAGATTCCTATAGACGAATATTTTCTATAAATTTGAATTTATTTTTATCTTTATTTCAGCAACCATCCTCCTTAATTCATTAATTTAGCTAATGACATTATAATCCAAGTATATATTTCTGTTGAATATTTATGGATTGTTTTATAAATTACATGTACATTATAATATTGTAACAATATTCTGAAACTAGCAATGCAATATATTTCTAATAGTGCTATAATATTCCTTTAATATTAGCTCTGGATTTGTAATAATGTTGCAATAGTTGTAATATTTGTAATTTTGCAATATTGCTGCAATGTTTCTGCGATATTTTATGCTATAGGGGCAGTGTTGATTTAAATGTAAATTTGTGTTTTATACTCCTGACATTCTTTTTCTGTAGATTAATTCGTTAAATGTATATTAATTTTTATTCTATACAAAAAAAGGAACTGATAAAGAATGTCATCTAAATAAATAAATAAAAATATATCTAAAACTATGTTTTAATTTCGAATATTTCTCGTATTCTCTCGAATAATTCTCCACAAAGTATACGTTGGAATATTTACATGAATTGCTAATCAGAGGTTAGTCGACTCTGTTTATGAGAAGACACAGAGAATCGATTACTCTCTGGTTAACAGAATTTTTTATAGTAATATATTTAAAATATTTTGTTTTTTATAGATTTTACCTCCTATAAAAGTGAGTCCCTTTTTCTTTTCTTTTCTTCTCTTCTTCTTTCTTTTCTTTTTCTTCTTGTTCATAAAAAAGGTTGCTGTGCACTGATTATAAAAGGCTGCTGTGCGCCTATAAAACTTGGCTGCTGTGCGCCAACACAAATCGGCTGCTGTGCGCTGATTATAAAAGGCTGCTGTGCGCCTATAAAAACTGGCTGCTGTGCGCCAACACAAATCGGCTGCTGTGCGCCTATAATACTTGGCTGCTGTGCGCCAACACAAATCGGCTGCTGTGCGCTGATTATAAAAGGCTGCTGTGCGCCTATAAAAATTGGCTGCTGTGCGCCAACACGA
>NW_011956461.1:0-1273 GCF_000949405.1 Vollenhovia emeryi | reverse complement strand
CTCACAGCGACGGATGTGACGTTGAGAAAAGCTGTGCGCTGATTGGATATCGCGTATCGCGCGTCGCGTCGTCGCGCTGGTCTGCAAGAGCCATTACAATTAGCCAGCTCGACCACTGAGGCTGTGATAATATCATTCGCAATAACATGTATATTACTTTGAAACGCTCTCTCGGCCGCGTGTGTATAAACAATTAATTTTTAACTCGGTCCTTTTCAGATATAAATTTAAAAAATTAAAGTTATTTATTATCAAACTATTTATTATGCCGTGCGTCTCTCTACAAGAAACTTAGACAAGCTTCTTGAAAGCATTATTTTAAATTAATTATTAATTTCACATAAGTGTTAAATAAACGATCACCAAATGCTAAAAAAATATTAAATGATTATTTAATAAATATTATTTTTGTACAATAAAATTTACAATTAAAATTCATGAAAAATTAATCTAAAGACCCGTGGAAAAAAAATTAATATAATTTTAATATGTAGTTTAATTTAACCTTTATTAAAAGTTAATACGATAATAATAAGATTTTAATAAAGATTCAGTTTTTTATTAAAACCTTATAAAGATTTAATTTAGATCATATAAAGATCTATATTAAGTTTTATATAGTGCTTTATTAAATGTCTTTATATGGATTGGGCAAAATGATATCGATATTAAATCATATAAGATGCCTTATTAAATATATTTATATTGGATTCTTACAATCTACCTATATTTAATCTTAATAAGGAGCTTATCAATTCTTTATATGTTTTAATAAGGTATTTACTATCCTCAATCAACTATATAAATACAGCGTTTTAGTTCCATCCAAATAAAGTATTAATGAAATATAATACATATATTCAATTCATATTAAATTCATTATACAAGTCAATTAATTAATTATAGGGACTTTTTTTTCATTTGATTCTTTGTTTGTCCATAAAATTATTTGATAGATGAAATGATATTAACATGCTCTGACTTTTGTGATACATCCTATATATACTGTCTGATATACCCTTACTCTTTGAGGACGATAACATTACATTGTAAGTCAGTTTATAATAATATTTTATTAGTGTTTTATTAAGTGTATTTTTATAGCGTGTATTTCATATAATTTTATAGTGTCACACAAACTGTGTATATGATTTAATAAATACTTTTGTCATATTAATATTATTCAATTACTTTTACAATATATATTGTATATACAATATATATTATACAAGTAAATTTTTAAACAGGGTCGCTATATTCTATACAGGGTGAG
>NW_011956460.1:0-1273 GCF_000949405.1 Vollenhovia emeryi | reverse complement strand
TCAGGTTCGTTCATTGCGACCAAAATGGTCTTATGTGCGTCGGGTAGCAACTCTATGAAGAGAGATCTTAACACGGCGGGACTGCATTGCCCACCGTTGAGCTGGTTCATTTGACTTAATAAATGCGAGGGTCTCCGGTCCCCCAGAACCTGACCTTTCAGTAACTGCCGTAAACGGGCCTCCGGTGAGACCGCGAATGTCGCGAGAATCCTGTCTTTGAGCGCTTTGTACAGGTTAGCAGGAGGTGGTTCCTCCTGAATCAAATCCCGGATATGCGAGATGACCTCGGGATCGAGGTTAGCGATAAGGTGGTCGACTTTAGTACTATCGACGGTTATGTTCGCGTTTCTAAACGACGCTTCAACACGCAAAAACCAATCTTCCGGGGCCTGTCGCCAGAAGGGCGGGATTTTGGGTACCCGGTACGATTCTACGCGCGCGTCTTCGTCCGCCATGTTTAAACGATGGGACGCGTTTCGGAATTCGCGAAAAAAGGAAAAGAAAGAAATGAAACTGAGGAGAAATACCAGGATGATGCACAGCATGTGCCTCGATGCTCTCGTAGTCCTGGGGCGGCGTCGTCCCTCGAAGGAGGTAGAGCCTGGACTCGAGACGTAGGCGAGAGGAGGGTAGATGCGCTGTCCTGCGTCCCGCCGGACGGCGGTGCCTGCTGGATGCGCTGCCAGGGGTGTCCCTCAAGGCCGATGTTGCATGCGCGCGACGCGTCCTGTTAATGTAGTCCTCTGCGCGACGGTATGGTCCCGCGCGCTGTTGGTATGGTCCCGTGCGCTCGTCGGCGGCAAGCGCGTCCGCAGGTACAACTGCGTTGGCGCGAAGATGTCCGCTGGGATGACTTGTGCGCTGACTCAGGGTGCGTTTGGTTGCGTCACCCAATATGGCCTCCTCGCTGCTCGCTTGGAGATAATGGACTCGCCCGAAGTTTCGAGACGGTCCCAACATGGACTCGCCCGACGTCGTTGACGTAGAAATAGGGCCGTCCCCAGGATCCTCTTAGCGGGTAGGGCGTGGTTGAGGTCCTTCAGAGGGCTGCAGGTCCATCCAGGAAGCTGGAGGATGGCCTGAGTCCTGTAGTCGCTCCTTGATACCGCTGATGCAATCGTGAATCGCGCGGATGCGCGATCACGTCGGGGTCACCACTTGTGGGCTTAAGTATGTTCAGTATGCCCCGGCAGAAGTGCCACTGAACTTCTGTGCCGGTAGCTAAGGTTTCTGCTAAGGCGGTAATCACTACTCACATTTTAGAGTAAATGAA
>NW_011956459.1:0-1273 GCF_000949405.1 Vollenhovia emeryi | reverse complement strand
CGAGTGTAGTTGCGAAATAAATATTTATTTTATTGAATGCAAGCAATCAAGAGGATTAGAAAATTACAAAAACTCATTTTTTAATCATGATTTGATCATTTTCTCATCATTTTGACATTATTTAGATGTAATTTTGATGTCATTGTGATTTCCTTTATTACATATCTAGTTAAAAATCACTTAAAAATCATTGCTACATCAAGAATTTATCACAAAATGCTCCTAAAAAGTGTATCGAATGACATCATCATGATTTTTCCTAAAATGAGTTCTACTTGATGTCATTATGATATTATTATGATTTTGTGTTCTACCTGGGCACTGCTGGTCGTGGTGGACTCATTTACAAGGTTCGTTTGGTTATTCCCGACGAGATCCACCACTACCAAAGAAGTTATAGCAAAAACTTTTTTAAAAACTCAGCCGCCATTGGCTGACCCCCCTCCCTCTGACTACCCCGCCCTCTGACTACCCCCCCCTTCCCCCCAAGAAGAGTATAAAAGGACGAGCGCAACGCGAGGGAGCTCAGTATCAGAGTCTCCCAGCCCTGATGATGCAGACTGCAACGCCTGCGAAACGTCGGCACCACACTGCAAACGGACGCGGCAACCATCCGGAAGCCATGAAGACTAAAGAAGACAACAGCCGCGAAAACCTGAAAGCCAAGTTATAGCAAATTTAAAACTCTTATTTAGTATTTTCGGAAATCCGAAAGAAATCGTAAGCGACAGAGGCACAGCCTTTACTTCCAATGACTTCGCATCCTTCATCAAGTCACTGGAGGTGAAGCACAGAAAGGTAGCCGTAGCTTCTCCGTGGGCCAACGGGCTAGTAGAAAGAGTCAAAAGATTTTTAAAATCCTCGCTAACAAAGTTAATTTCGGAACCCGCTCAGTGGGAATCGCAGTTGATTAATGCTCAATACATAATCAACAATACACCGCACTCAGCGTTGAAAAGTACACCCGCAAAATTGTTGCTAGGCTACGATTGTAGGAACCACGCAGATAAATCACTAGTGGACCTCGTCAATCGACTCAGGGAAATTGATACCGAATTGACTAGCGAGAGAGAAAGAAAAAGAGACGTGGCCGTAAGGGCAACGGAACAGCTACGAAATTATAACAAGCAGTATTATGATAAGCGACATGCGAAGCCGACCCAGTACAAAGCAGGTGACTATGTGATGATCCGCGACTTGCAAAACAAACCGGGTCAAAATAATAAATTCAAGTCGAAGTACAAAGGACCGTTCGTTATAGCCCGAGTATTAA
>NW_011956458.1:0-1273 GCF_000949405.1 Vollenhovia emeryi | reverse complement strand
AAGAACAACGATCCGGAGAATTTTGAGGCAAAGGAATTATCATCCTTACCATGTAACCCTTACGCAGGCTCTTACACAAAACGATATGCAGTTGCGGGTACAATTTTGTCTATGGGCGCAACAGATGATCAGAGCTGACCAGAATTTCTTCTATCATGTTATGTTCTCTGATGAGTCAACGTTCAAAAATAATGGTGAAATAAATAAACATAATTGTCATTACTGGTCGAATGTTAATCCCCATTGGCATAGACAAGTAGATAACCCCCTCGTGGTAGGCCACCTTGTCGTGGTGAGGGGGCTTGTAGGCGGGCGTCTGTCTGGAAGCCGCTGTGTGCCGCTTTAGGCATCGGCGGTTTCCGGGACGGGCGCCCGCCGACTAAGAGCCTACCCTTCCCCTGAAATGGGGAAGCAGGGAGCCCGGCGACTCCGGTCTCGGCTGCCTCGACGAGAGTCGAGACAGTACCGAGACCACTCGCCGGTAGGGGATGAGGTACCCCGAGTGCAAACCTCCGGCTGCTGGGGCCGTTAGGGGGGAGCTTGCTCCTCCCACCAGCCATGAGGGGGCGAGAATCTCAGACGCCATTGCACGCCGGTGTTCCGGCAGGCGTCTGAGATTCGGGGGGAGGCCACCGTCACCCATTGCACGCCGGTGTTCCGGCAGGGTGGCGGTGGCAAGGGGAGCTCCTCCGTCAGCGGGCTCGTCGTGGACGGGCCCGTGGGCGGAGGGGGGCCGGACCCCGGAGGTATTAGGACGTGGTCCTAGCCGAAGGGTGGGCCGGAAGACGTGGCCTCCCCGCGGTTGATTCGGACGTGGTCCGTGTCTTCCGGGGGGAGGGGCCGGACCTCCGCGGTAAACTGGCATCCAGGATCCGCGGAGTGGGATGGCAGTCGGAGGCTGGGCGGCAATCAGTCGCTCAGCACCCGCCTGTCTCCGTGAACTCGTCAACCCCTGTGTCTGGGGCCGACGTCCCGTTGCTGGGGCGTGCGGCCTGGCATATGGGGGGGGGGGTCGAGGGAGTGGAGGCAGGGGGGGAGAGGGGTAGTTCCCTCGCGGTTGGGTCGGAGGTAATCCGGCCCTTCCGGGAGGGGGCGGGGCCCCGGGTACACGTCGGGTCTGTGACCCGCGTCGCCCGGATGGCCCGGCATGGACGGGGGATCGGGGCCGCTCGGACGTTTCCGAGGCAGGGTCCGGTCTCTCGGAGGACCCTGGGGGCCGCTGGGCAGTGTTGCCGACTTCGCATCTTTGCACGGCAGTCGAGCGCGTGGGGGG
>NW_011956457.1:0-1273 GCF_000949405.1 Vollenhovia emeryi | reverse complement strand
GAAAAGTCAAGTGAAAATGCTGGTCTGGTCGACGACGACGGCGACGACCGGGACGTTTCTTAATCCAAAATTTAACAAATCTGACTTTTGCATTGCAATACCTCCACTCCTGGAGCACGTAGGAGAAAAGTAAAAACACTTTTATTATGCAAATCGTACCCAAGCTATCGATTAAGCGCAGTCTCAATTTCGTCGGATCAGCTGTTGTCGAGATCCGAAAATCTGAGGGCCCGTCAACTCGTGTACTCGCGTAAACTTACACGGTCGGTCTCGCACGCGTGTACTAGCTACGCTTACACTTGGCGCGAGACACTACCGTGTCTCGTGATAGTAAACTTCGATGGGAAGATCACTGTGATTACGTGTTGAAAAAAATAGGGAAAAAAGTCAGTTTCTTGAATAGAATAGGAAATAATATATCAGTGTACACTAGATGTATTGTGTATAAGTCAATTATAGCGCCTCATCTGGAACATTGCACAACGATATTAGTGGGCGCGGGGGAATCTCAGCTGAATCGACTACAAGTGGCGCAAAACCGTGCCATGAGAGTCACACTTCAATGTTCATGATACACAAAGGTAGAAGTAATGTTGCAAACCCTTAGGTTTATGAATGTAAGGCAGAGATTAAGATATAATGTATGTATTTTTATTTTCAAGATAGTAAGAGGCATAATGCCAAAACAATTAAGTAATAGGATAATAATAGTAGGAGATGTGAGTGGACGGCAAACAAGACAAGCTGAGAATATTAAAATTCAATATCGCAGAACTAGAAGCGCACAGAAAAGTTTATTCTACGAAGGGTTAAATATGTATAACGCCCTACCGATAGAATATAAGCAATGCGAAAGAATTGAACCATTCAAACGTAGGCTAAAACAACATATTGTACCTCATGTAGAGGAATTAGGTTAAGGAAATTTTACGTAAAAATAGCCGAGAAAGCTAATAAAGCTCAATCAATCAATCAAAAATCTCTCTCTCTCTGTCTCCCTCCCTCTCCCTCTCCCTCTCCCCCCCTCTCTCTCTCTCGTGCAAAGAGTGGGAGAGATTACTCACGCATTAGAGAGAAAGATACCATTACGGTTTCTATTGCTCTCTTCTTTTATATGCCATCTTCAAAAGCTGTCACGGGACGCAGTCTATCTGTACAATTTGTTTCATATAAAACAATGTCTAAATCTATAAAGTTATATATACACAAACATAACAATATATACCTTAACCCTAAATAAGCACACAAATATACATACAAAAATATATCGCGC
>NW_011956456.1:0-1273 GCF_000949405.1 Vollenhovia emeryi | reverse complement strand
ATAGACTGTGTCGTCGTATAGATGGGCAACTGCAAGTCGCCACACACTCCCCCCCGAGATCTCGGTACACGGCAAGGTGATCAGACTTGACCGTGTCGAAGGCGAGTTACGACTAACATATTCTGTTCCCGCTCGGACAGCGCCACCGACGACCATAGACTGTGTCGTCGTATAGATGGGCAACTGCAAGTCGCCACATCTGCGCGCTTTGGGGGGCCATCTGGGTACTAACACGCAAAACTCCAGATGACCCCCGCGCCACGCTTAAATCGTGCTCATCTTATTTCCCTTAAGGGGAAAGACTTCGGCTCATGTTAGAGCCTTCTTCTCTTTAGTCGCTTCGCGGCAGGGATGCTACCAGGTCCCTGCCGCGCCCCTTTGGTATTGTGGGGGCGGGTGGGTCGCGGGTCTCCATCCCGCGCCCACCCCCGGGTGCTCCGAGTCGCGTCCAAAGCTCCCGCCTCCTCCTGCTCCCCTTTTTTAAAGGGGGGCATTGGGGGGGCGGGGGCGCAGGTAGCAGGCGACCCGACGCTGCCTCTTAGGGCGAAGTCGGACGTCCCACGAATCCCGCGCCCCCGCCCCCCCCCAAGTCTCCTCATCCGCCGCTGTCGCAAGCAGTCCTCCGGGAGGGGTGGCGGCCGCCCGTGTTGTCAGCCGCCTCCCCCCCCTAGAGGCTCTCTCTTAACCTATCCTGTCTCGGGCCAGGTTCCATTTTCGCAAGTGTGCGGGGATACCTCTCCTCACCCTTCTTCTGGCCCCCGCACCCCCGTCCTGTGGTGCTGTAGGGGTTGTTTCTCCCCTACGCACCCGCTCAGCCTCCTCCTTCTTCAGCATCGTATGCTCGCAGAAGGAGGAGAAAGCCTCCCAGTTGCCCCTGTCCCTCGTTATTGCAGATACCACTGCTCGGGGGGACAGGTCTGGCCCTATCTTATCGACAAGGACTCGGCGCTGTGCATCCCACTCAGGACACTCTTCGAGTCCTTGTCCGCGCCACAATGGTGGCACCTCTCGCTATCTTCGCGCCCTATCCGCCGCAGGTACTCACCGAAGCACCCGTGCCCGGTGAGCACCTGCGACGTCCTAAAAGAGGCCCTCGCCCAAGGGCGCTCCAGCCACGCGTCCATACACGGGAGGATGGCTTCCACCGTGCGTTTGCCCGGGGTGTTTGGCTTCGAAAGCCGCGCTCGCCAATCCTCCCGTGTCTCCCTCTTTGCCTGGGCTCCGAGAAGCCGCCGCGCCTTCGCCGTGACCGGGACGCCTTGCCCCCGGAGTA
>NW_011956455.1:0-1273 GCF_000949405.1 Vollenhovia emeryi | reverse complement strand
TAAAATTAAGTAAAGTAAATTGTGCAAATTAGAAATTTGCACATTGCTTCCTCATAGAGGAACGTTTAGGAGCGAAATCTAATTTTGCACGATGTTTCTTGAAAGTGTGCAAATTAGAAATTTGCACCTTACTTCCTCATCTTTGAAGCGTGCAAATTGGAAATTTGCAAAATTTCTTCCTCATCATTAAAGTCAAATTAGATCAGTAAAGGCAAATTAGATATTTGCACATTGCTTCAATTGTTATGACATCCTCAAAGATGAAGCATTATGAGAGAAATCTAACTTTACTACGAAGTTTCTTGAAAGTATTCAAATTATTCGTATTTTGCTCTTAAAGCTTCCTCTATCAGGAAGCCATGTGCCAATTTCTAATTTGCACACTTTACTTTAATTTAATTTTTTCTAATTACAAATTTCCACATTGCTTCCATTGTTATGGCTTCCTCATATTTTCTAATTAGGTAAATGTTCACTATAGGGGAGTCAGCTCCGATGACCTTGACCTTGACATGTGTTGTCAAGGTTACCCTCCTGAGTAACGCTCAGATGGTTTTAGCCGTCACTCGTTGTTTGTTAAAAAGTTATTAAAAAAACAATGTCGACCAATTATATGTAATTTTCAGACACAAATATTAAAAATTTTGAAAAATGTTTCAAACAAAAGTTGTAGATCTCTTTAAAATATATATTTTATGTCCTATTCAATTTTACTCTACGAGTGATAGTTTTCGAGAAAAATGATGGACTCTAAATCTTATACCTATCTGTCCTCTCATCTAAGCATATGCTTTGTAGTACATATACGATTCCATATGGATTTGCGACTTTTCACGTGAGGCGAGATCCACTCCACACCTCGGACGTAGTTTGGGTTAGGTTATATCTTAACAAAGTGAAGCCCCCCCGAAGGGGGGGGGCGGAACATACTGTCTCCACGCATACATTTTTCTACCTACATATAAGTCACTCCCCTCTACCAAATGTAGATGGAAAAATGTATGCGTGAAGACAGTGTGTTCCGCCCCCCCTTCGGGGGGGCTCCACTTCGTTAAAAATAACCCTACCCACCCTATGTCAGAGGTGTGGAGTGGATCTCGCTTCACGTGGAAAGTTGCAAACCCATGTGGAACAGTACAACAGCGAAAGTACATGCGTGGAGACAGTATGTTCCGCCCCCCCTGCGGGGGGGCTCCACTTTGTTAAGATATAACCTAACCCAAACTACGTCCGAGGTGTGGAGTGGATCTCGCCTCACGTGAAAAGTCGCAAA
>NW_011956454.1:0-1273 GCF_000949405.1 Vollenhovia emeryi | reverse complement strand
CTATCGGCAGAATCAACCGGCACTCATATACTCGATAAAGAATAATTTGTACCGCGAAAATATGCAGTTTCAGATTTTGTACCCCCGCCGATCCTTCTAAAACCACCCCCGACTCCTATCAGCCTCTAGAGTAAAGTGGTCTTTCCTATCGGCAGAATCAACCGGCACTCATACACTCGATAAAGAATAATTTGTGACGCGAAGATATGCAGTTTCAGATTTTGTACCACCGCCGATCGTTCTGAAACCACCCCCGACTCCTGTCAGCCTCTAAAGTAATCTTTTCTATCGATTCTTCAGTTGCTTCTCGTACAGTCACTGCAGCATATTATACCGCCAAAAATAATTTTGTATTTCGTGTCAGTAAGAAAATTTGTCACCCTACTAACTTAATATAATGCTAACCGGACTTCAGAAAAAGTAATTTAAGAAAACAAAACAGAAAGAGATAGGGCTGAATTTGTACTAAATTGTACGATTGAAAACGAATCAAAATATTTCTGTTCTCCCCTAAAAACTAACCCCTGTATCAATTTCAAGCCCCGAGAATGGGACCTCCCTTCTATGATTTGATAAGAATGTAATAAGTAAAATGGAATTAAGTTTTAAAATGACATACATGCACCCATCTTTTTCTAAATATCAAAGATTTTTCTTTATTCATATTCATTTATTTTTCAGTTCGACACTAACAAGGTATAGATTTCTAATAAGCCTTTCGGTTAATAGCACGCGATAGTAATCGATGTAGATATTAACTGATTTAAGCATGCCATTAATATTATACCTTAATTCCATTTTACTTATTATATGTACTATAAATACAGAAAGAATTATTGAAAGATGAAAACAAAGGACTTATGTGTTTCCGAGCAGAGTCAGTGCATGCATATGTTAGGTTAGGTTAGGTTACTTTACGATTAAAGTAAATACCTCACTTTTGCAAAATATTACTGTTTTGTACACTTTTTTTATATGTATGTATGTAGTGTTTATTGTAGCCCCTCGGGGATTACAAGGCGCTTTTATAGGGAGCGTTCCCGAACCCTTTACATCCTTAAACCTCACCCCTCCTACCGCGACCTGGCCATGTGCGACCTTTACATACTTTTTGTCCCCCCCTCCCTTCGACCCTCCCCCTACTCATACCCCTCCCTCTTCCGTTTCTCTTTCTTTCTTCCTCTCTGTCCTCCTTCTGTCATCCTCTCTCCTCTCTTTATCGTCTCCTCCATTCCACCAAACCTGCTTCTCCTTCCTCCCGATTCTCGTCTCT
>NW_011956453.1:0-1273 GCF_000949405.1 Vollenhovia emeryi | reverse complement strand
GGCGCGTAAGAATTATAAGTTCCGAAACGTAAAAATTCGTAGTTTAAACGCGATATCCTATGCCACCGGATTAATTCTGACTAGGTCTCGCCAGTTTTAATGCGATAGAGTGTCATTCATGACGACGATGCAGCGCGACTTTAAGTTGGGGCGTAAAAATTACAAGTATGTAAAAATTTACAATGCTAGAAACGATAAAAGGCGCGCTTCGTGCGCGCAGTTTGTGGTCAAGTAGTGTATATTTTTAAGAATTTGTACACACGCGAAGAAATAATTGTATGCGCAACGTCAATTTAAAATAAAAGTAATTTGTCACTCACTGATACGGTTCGCAACAGCAAAGTTGTACATCGCTAAGTATACACGTTAAACTGTAACAATACAAAAATGTTTACGATTATTATAGACTAATTATGTAAAATCCATTTCATTGTATTAAATATTCTTTATGTTTAATATTTCTGAAAATGGGTACTTATTAAAATAATTATATAAATAGAATACTGAAAGTCTTCCTTTTAAAGATGAACTCACAAAATTTTATACCTACGTATGGTTTTGTCTCTAACACTTATTCGAATGCTCGTTGGGATCATTTGAATAAATAAAATAAAAGCACAGAAGATATGATTCATTTTGCACAAGTAGCAAATAACAAAAGTGTAAGACACTTACCTTACGATTTCTCTGCTGTTGCCCGATGCCGCCTAGGCCTCTGCTCCTCCTCTCAGATTTTCTTGTTGCACTTACTCTCACAACACTCTCGAAAATCGATCGCGCGAAATTTCGGACACTCCTGTACGCGATGTAATATACCGTGAAATGCAGTAAGCGACGTTCTTTACTTCCTGCCCGTTCGAGTTGCGAAGAACGACACAGCGAATTACAGCGCGAACGCCAAGTCGCACAAATATCTCTCTCTTCCGGAAAATGGAACAGATTACACGAAATCGATAGATAGTTAAAAGCGCGGTGCGTAAACGAGATGTAACCGCAACAACGTACCACGGTTTACTTTCATACTATATTTTAGATGAGTTAGTCTCGTAAAATGTCCATGTACTTGTTAATAAAGAGCCGTCGCCTCAACGCGCAATTCGTTTCTCATTACAAGTTGTAGAAACTTAAGGTGATGCTGGAGTCTCTCTGTTTTACCAACATTTTTTAATTAGGGATATCTTTTAATTGGCTTTACAGAATTGCAAATTTCTTGTACACGATTAAAGTTCGCACAAAAATAAAAGTCCGTCTGCTCGACTTTATATAAAAAACG
>NW_011956452.1:0-1272 GCF_000949405.1 Vollenhovia emeryi | reverse complement strand
CAGCAACAGCCCCCCGCCAGCGGCCCCCCGGACCCCGACGTGGGAAACGTCCCAGCGGCTCCGGAGGGCTCTGTGCCGCCGGGCCCCGCCTCGGAATACGTCCGAGCGGCCCCGACGACACACCTCCCAACTTCTCGACCCCGAGCCCCGACCCGGAAATAAGTTCCGGCGGCCCCGGGGTCACGCCTCGTTGTGCTAACCATCCCAGTGTTCCCGACCCAAAGGCACAACGAGGCCTCCCGCTCCTGCCCGCCCACCCGGTGACCCGCGCCACGCACGGTTGCGCCACCAGGGTCGGGTCCCACCACCCCGCCGAAACGGGACCACGTCCCGCCCAGCGAGGCGGCGGCTCCGCCAATGCCGGAGCGCTCCCCGCCCGGCCCCGTGCCAGACCGCTCGCCCCGAGAGGGACGACGGCCCCAGACACGGGGTAACGGTCGGTTCGCGCCCCGACGACGGACGTCGGCCGACAGACTGCCGACCGACCCTCCAGACCCTCCGAGGCCCTGCCTGGGAGACGTCCCAGCGGTCCCCGGAGAGGTCTTCCAGGTAGCAGGCCCTGCCTCGGAAACGTCCGAGCGGCCCCACTACCCGTCCATCTTCCCGCCCCCCGGTGACCCGCGCCACGCACGGTTACGCCACCGGGGTCGGGCCCTCCACTGCCGGCGCGACCGGACCAAGTCCGGCCCCCGACAGCGGAGCTCCGTCCCTTCGCCCCCCCGCCGGAACACCGGCATTAGAGGGGGCTCAGGGACCTCCCCATTCCCCAGTCAGGCCCTCCCGCCCGCCGGAGCACCGGCGTGCAATGGCGTTCAGGCCCAACCAGGGAAATGGGGCGGAGGTGGGGTGGCGATAACGTGCCATCCCCCCTCCGTCCGGGTCCCCCCCGCCGCCCCGCCGGAACACCGGCATGATGGGACGACGGGAAGAAGACTACCCGGACCGGTGAGGGGAGCAAGCTCCCCCCTATCGGCCCCGGCGGCCGGAGGTTTGAAGTCGGGGTACCTCATCCCCTACCAGCGATCGGCGGGCTCGTCCGCCACACGTGTGGTGAACGAGTCCCCCTTAACGGAGTCGCTGGACCCCGTCCGCTCTTAAAAGGGCAGAGGCGGCACTCCGGCAGCGAGCACCCCAGGCCGGGAGGCCTCCGACGCTAAAGCGCGCCGACAGCCGCCCACCCGGAGCGCACGCCCCCGGAGCCCCGCCCGGGCTGCCGGACCCATACTCGGAAAACGTCCGAGCGGCCCCCGACAACACCCCGCCTACGGCCCA
>NW_011956451.1:0-1272 GCF_000949405.1 Vollenhovia emeryi | reverse complement strand
ACTTTTGTAGAGAAGATTTTTGTAGAGACAATATTTTTGAAAAGATATTTTTGGATTGTCTAAACCGCGGGCAACGGGCGTCCGCGGACGCCCAGCCGGCGGACATGCCCCCACTCCAATCATCGCCCCACCACGTTTAAAACTATTTAGTTTAGTTGGTGCCATTTGATAATATTATATCATTACTTTTGTAGAGAAGATAGTTTTGTAGTGAAGATATTTTTGTAGAGATGCAAAAAAGATAGAGTAACAAAATATATTCGGTCGTTGGAGCTTATACTTGGTGCTTTTTTTTACCTTTCTTTAAAAAGGTAAGTTTTTTAGGTGATATCACCCCTTTTGTAGTGTTAAATATCTCGTAATGTTTATTTATCAGAATATAATTGTGCACAATTATTATTTTATTACGATCGAACCTCGAAATGACCGATTGTGTGATATTAAACGCCAGGGAATAATCGACGATTTTGTACGGAGCCTTCTTGCGTTCCATGATGCGCGGTCGCGTGGTGCACGAGACGTAAAGGCTTTTTTAATTTATACCTCGTTACTCGTTACTGTCTCACTAGGTCCCTGTGTTATAGGTTAGGTAACCTATAACCTATAACTTATTCAAGCGAATAGATTTTTTGTTAAATTACTAACTTTATTTCAATGATACCATGCTGTTTTCTGATTTAGTCCGATTAGTGGAACATTGTCGGTTCGTACACAAAACCCATATAATTTGTATATTATACAAATGTATTCACGAATTGACAGTTCTAGGAGCAAATTCCAAAAGTGCAGAATCACTTCAGCATCCCCTCATTGACTCGGATCTCAACAACGGCTGATCCGACGAAGTTGAGACTACGCTTAATCGATAGCTTGGGTACGATTTGCATAATAAAAGTGTTTTTACTTTCCTTCTACGTGCCCCATGAGTAGAGATATTGCAATGCAAAGTCCACGGGTCTGAATTTTCGCGTAATTTTTAAAACGTCGTCGTGGTCGACCAGGCCAGTGGAGGGGGAAAAATCCTTTTTACTTTTCTGTCGCAACGTGGCATTGGCGCTGCTGACGTGACTGATTACCGACATTACCGAGGTTACCTACGATGACATTATATACTTTGAATTCGATGTCCACACATCGAGTTCAAGGTATTAATACACGTAGACACCGAAAACTACGGAGCGCACTGTCTGGACGTCGTCATCGGCGACCTGGGATACGTGGACATCGAGTTCAAGGTATTAATACACCTAGACACCGAAAACTACGGGGAGT
>NW_011956450.1:0-1272 GCF_000949405.1 Vollenhovia emeryi | reverse complement strand
CCCCTTGGTTAGTCTCCGGGAAATATCCGCCAGCAGCCGACCGCGACCCAAACACACACACACGCACACTACCGATCCTCCGCCCTCCACGACCAGCCCCGTACGCCAGGCCGCACGCCCCAGCAACGGGACGTCGGCCCCAGACGCAGGGACTGATCGCTTCATCGCGGAGGATCGGGTGTTGGCCGGCAGGCTTGCCGACCAACGTCCCCGGACCACCGAGCCCCGCCTGGGAACAAGTCCCAGCGGCCCCGGCGGTCCCCAGGCGATCGGGCCCCGCCTCGGAAACGTCCGAGCGGCCCCGATCCCCGTCTACGCCGGGCCAACCGGGCGACGCGGGTCTAGGACCCGACGTGTACCCGGGGCCCCGCTCCCCCCTCGGAAGGATCGGATAACATCCCATCCAACCGCGGGGAGATCCCCCTATTCCCCTCCCACCGTCACTTCCCCACCCCCCCCTTATGCCAGGCCGCACGCCCCAGCAGCGGGACGTCAGCCCCAGACACAGGGGTTGATGGGTTCACGACGGCAGGCGGGTGTTGGCCGGCAGGCTTGCCGACCAACGCTCCAGACCCCAGGGCCCCGTGTGGGACAAGTCCCAACGGTCCCCGGGGTCTTCCGGGCGATCGGGCCCCGCCTCGGAAACGTCCGAGCGGCCCCGACCCCTGTCTGTCTTCCGGCCCACTCCGCGGATCCTGGATGCCAGTTTCCCGCGGAGGTCCGGCCCCTCCCCCCGGAAGAGACGGACCACGTCCGAATCAACCGCGGGGAGGCCACTTCTTCCGGCCCACCCTTCGGCCGGGACCACGTCCCGTTGTGCCTTCGGGGTCCGGCTCTCCCCCGCCAGCGAGCACGTCCACGACGAGCCTACTGACGGAGGAGCTCCCCTTGCCACCGCCTCCTGCCGGAACACCGGCGTGCAATGGAGACGGTGGCCTCCCCCCGAGTCCCAGCCGCCTGCCGGAACACCGGCGTGCAATGGCAACTGGGATTCCTGCCCCCTCGCCCGGGCCCCCCCCGATCCCTGCCGGAACACCGGCGTGCAATGGGATCGAGGGAGAGACCCGGTCCGGTGGGTGGAGCAAGCTCCCCCCTATCGGCCCCGGAAGCCGGAGGTTTGAACTCGGGGTACCTCATCCCCTACCGGCGAATGGTCTCGGTTCTGTCTCGACTCACGTCGAGGCATCCGAGACCGGAGTCGCCGGGCTCCCTGCTCCCCTTTTCAGGGGAAGGGTAGGCTCTTAGTCGGCGATCGCCCGTCCCGGAGACCGC
>NW_011956449.1:0-1272 GCF_000949405.1 Vollenhovia emeryi | reverse complement strand
CCTAGGTTTTTTCCCACCATGGTGTATCTCGCGCGTCAGATCAATCAGACACCCTGTATAATAGAAGCACAAGAAAAGGCAGCAGTTAGTCGCAACAGAAAGCGACAACATACAGGCGATGAAACAATTTTACAACAAAAAGAGGATTCGAAATGTAATATTTTGGAGACAAGTACTGCTTTAACTCCTACTATTGTAGAACAAGAGGGCTGCATTAAAATCGGCCATTCAATTAGACACACTTTGATAGCAGATGAAATAATAAATCGCAGAAAAGTTCTAGATGATACTATCATTTCTCTTTCTTCTATAGAAGAAAATATCTTGCCTAAAAATAGCAAGTTAAATGACGAATCATTGGATCAATTCTTACGTGTTGTAAGACAAACCTCATGTTTCGAAACACAAAGTGTGCAATATATAGAATATCCAAACCTCATTTCAGCCAGTGTCAACAAGAGCGCACAAATAATTGGAGGAAATTGTACTGATCATTGGCGCTGTCTCTTTTTTGACGGAGTGAAACTTCACATATATGACAGCATACCGGGCTGTAAATATGATAAATTGGTTCCAAAAGAAAAAAAATATATTAGCGCTCGTTTTCCACAGGTAATACCCTACTGATATACGTTTTGACAAAGTTCAAACGCAACCGGATGGTACGTGTTGTGGAGTTTATGCTGCAGCCTTTGCTACAGATGTAGTTTTAGGTAGAAATCCTCGTGAAGAAAAATATTCCAATGACGTAGAAACTATGAGACGTCATTTGTTAATGATTATAGCATGTAATAAACTGTCGCCTTTCCCAAGAGGATAAATATTACTGCAAAGTATATTATAATATTCAAAAGGTATCGTTTAAAAATAATATGCTTAAAAAGGAATTTTCAGCATCTATTTTGATTTATAACAAAAAATCAGAAACGTCTATTGTGTGTGTGTGTGTGTGTGTGTGCGTGCGTGCGTGCGTGCGTGCGTGCGTGCGTGCGTGCGTGCGTGCGTGCGTGCGTGCGTGCGTGCGTGCGTGCGTGCGTGCGTGCGTGCGTGCGTGCGTGCGTGCGTGCGTGCGTGCGTGCGTGCGTGCGTGCGTGCGTGCGTGCGTGCGTGCGTGCGTGCGTGCGTGCGTGCGTGCGTGCGTGCGTGCGTGCGTGCGTGCGTGCGTGCGTGCGTGCGTGCGTGCGTGCGTGCGTGCGTGCGTGCGTGCGTGCGTGCGTGCGTGCGTGCGTGCGTGCGTGCGTGCGTGCGTGCGTGCGTGCGTGCGTGCGTGCG
>NW_011956448.1:0-1272 GCF_000949405.1 Vollenhovia emeryi | reverse complement strand
TCTCGCATAATTAAAGAATAGTAAGCCCGCAAACACAATAGATGTAGTAAGCCTTATGCCTTAAAAAATTGATTAATTATAGTCGAATGTGAGAAGAATGAAATATTGACGTATTAAAAAAGAAGTCGTATACAAACGTTTGGAAATATTTGATACAATTATAACAATTACCAGGGCACTTTTTCTTGCTGTTTAACATTTTTTGACCAACAAGTCAGAACTCTCTTCTGTCTTGTTTTTCCAAAATGAGGTACAGTGTTGGAAGAGACCCTTTTTTCAACCGACGAATCATTCGTGGTTCCACATATATGTTGCGATCGTGGCTGCGTTAGTTTATTTTCGAAACAGTCGGGTGTAAAATGCACTTCACATATTGCAGCTGAAAATAATATTTTTAACATTACTTCATGATACACTATAAATACTTTAATAAATACCATAAAAAGATAACATATATTAATGTTATTGTATATTGTATTATACCAATTGTATTTTGTATTATACCAATTGCAAATTACCTTTACGAAGTTTTATATCTCCTTCTTTTCGTCCGCACGCTTCGAGCCACTTTTGTTGTACATCAGGCTCTTAAGGAAATTGGTACAATTTAATGTTTTCTTTCTGTAAGAAGCAGCGTGACCGATTTTGGCAATTAGGAACTGCACACACAGGCATGATTTCTGAAAGAACGACATCACGAGACACGGTAGTGTCTCGCGCCAAGTGTAAGCGAAGCTAGTACCACGCGCGCGAGACCGACCGTGTAAGTTTATCACGAGACACGGTAGTGTCTCGCGCCAAGTGTAAGCGAAGCTAGTACCACGCGCGCGAGACCGACCGTGTAAGTTTACGCGAGTACACGACTTGACGGGCCCTCAGATTTTTTTTTCTCAACAATGGCTGATCCCACGAACTTGAGACTACGCTTAATCGATAGCTTGGGTACGATTTGTATAATAAAACTATTTTTACTTTTTTCCTACGTGCCCCATGAGTAGAGATATTGCAATGCAAAGTCCAAAAGTCTGAATTTTCACGTAATTTTTATTAAGAAACATCGTCATCGTCGTCGTGGTCGTCGTGGTCGTCGTGGTCGTCGTGGTCAACCAGGCCAAATTCCATCTCACTTTTCTGCCGCAACGTGGCATTGGCGCTGCTGTCGCGTATCTCACGTAGCGTCTCGCGCCAAGTTTGAATAAGTCTAGGTGTATTAATATCCGCGTTTCCGCGTCCCGGCGCGTCTTTTCCGCGTTTCCGCATCCCCGCACGTTT
>NW_011956447.1:0-1272 GCF_000949405.1 Vollenhovia emeryi | reverse complement strand
ACTTTTGCATCAGACACCCTGTATAAAGTAATTTTACGACAGAAAAATTGATAATTAATAAATAACATCAATCTTTATATTTCCAGGCAAGATATACCGAACACACTTCGACGGAACCCAAAAAATATACGAATGGACAGCAAACTGACAAGCTAGAACCACCTTCTAATTTGCAAAGGTTTAGATCCAATTCGGTGGTTGATTCTGGCGGCTTTCAAAAATATTGTGCGGTTCTTGCCAGGACCCGAAGTGGGAGCAAATCTGCATCTTCTACCGATTTCTTTGTACGTAAGCTTAGATACATTTTATTGATTCCCCTTAGGGTTACAAGGCGTTTTTTTGAAGGAACGTGCCCAAACCTCTTATAACACCTCTCTCTATATCCACTTCTCTATGTGGCGATCGAATGAAAAACCAACAATGTTTTGTTTGGTTTTGAACCCAGGTCTTCGGATTACCAGACTAGCGCACAATCCTCTGCGCCACGATCGCCACTTGTACGTAAGCTTAGAATTACGAGGCTTTCGTAATGCACCAATCAAAATCAAATAGATTAACATTGTATGATAATTGAAGGGTGAATTAATCGACACCACTGGCAACAGGAAAACTTCCTTTATTCGCACAACGTTTCGGCCATGGGTTTTGGCCCTTATCAAGTGCAATCAATTCAAACGGCGCATAGCATGTGGTTAAATGCCATCGGGCACCACTGTATAAACAAAAAGACGTAGGGTAACGGTTTTATACGAAGGTTGTCTTACAAGTTTGATTCTCATTGGACTTACAATTAAAATACTAAATAAATAATTACAAATTAACACGTGCAGATGAATAAATTAACTAAATAAATAAGGAACTGATAAAAGAATAAACAGGCTATTTCGTTACGTACATTTAAATTAGTAAAGCGCGGAGCTTGTCTCACTCTGAGCACACTAGGAAAAATGTTTTGTTGTATGAACCAAAATTTTGTTGCAATGACAAAATAATTTGGTTGAAATATGCCGAACAAAATTGTTTGGTTGCCACAAACAAATATCTTTGTTGGTTAGGTTTTGTTGTTATAACGTAATGCTTTTGTTATGACAACCAAAAACCTTCAACAATGTGAATTTTGTTATGAGAACCAAACTGTTTAGTAATGCGAATTTTGTCTTTGCAACAAAATAATTTGTTTACTGCAACCAAGTATTTTGTTTGAAGATGCTACTTTTACTGTTTTATATATAAATATAATAACCTATAAGAAAATTTAACTTGTAATAAATT
>NW_011956446.1:0-1271 GCF_000949405.1 Vollenhovia emeryi | reverse complement strand
GGACTCCCCCTGCGGGGAGGAGTCCCCCCTCCCCCACACCAACGGGGGAGGGAGCGCAGCGGCCCGCCCACCACACGGCCGCCCGGTGCGGGGGGCGTCCAGAAGAAATGGCCTTGCCAAGTCCTGGGCGTCCCCCAAGTAAAGCACAGCGCAGTCCACCGTGTGGTTTTAGTGCGGTAAGCCCAGCGGTCGCAATGTCAGCGGCCGCACCCGATCGCCATTAGGGGGGCAGTCCCACATAACCCGGGCCACTTAATGTAAACTCCCTTCCCGGAGGGGGGCCCGGGTATCCCTAAAGGATTTCCACACGTAAAAAAAAAATACGGATACGGCGCACCGTCCGCACTTAGCTGTTCATGATACGCGATCACGGTACGATACGGTGATACGACACATGTCTGGACCCGCCTTTACATTGGACAAACCAAACGACACCTTCTGACCAGAATTAAAGAACATAGAAATGACATTTAAAAAAAACGAAAGTTGCCACTCCGTGGTCAGCAAACACCGTGTATTACATGATCACGAGTTCAATTGGTCGTAACCAAGAATTTTACATAGCGAGTGCCTCAGGAGAAAAAGAGAAATCGCCGAAATATTTTTTATCAAGAAGACCGATAACACGTTAAATTTACAAACAGATACCGAAAACTTAAATATACGAGTAATATATACGACTGTTAATCAAATCTGTATAGTTCGCAATATCACCTTGTATTGTTCGTAAGACATGACTAACAAATTAGTTCGAGCCCAGCAACCACAGTGCTCACACGTATGCGTACATACATATATTTTATAATTCGACTCTGTCTTATTCGACGACGATGACTGACTTGATGCGTTGTTTAACTTTTAACCGTTTTGCTTATTAGCTTATATTATTTCATAATTACGTTTTGTTGATTTGCAGTACCACTTGAAAAGGACCCCCAAAAATAGGGTCGAAACGTTGTGTAATAAACTAATAAAATAATTAGGCAGTTGGGTTGACTATAAGTTTCCCGTCTCAAAATAAGAAATGTTTCGGACACGAGTTGTTCAAATTAATTAGTAGAAAATGATACCCGGGAAAAAATTTTCACATATGATCATATACAGGGTAGGGAAAAAGTCCCGGACCAGTCAAATTTTTCGAAAACAAAGCATTTTTGAAAAAAATGTTATATACAAAAGTTGTAGGGTTTTATGTTATGCATCAGATAGTGATACTAGTATGACCTTGAATAGCGTTGTCAAGGTCACGTGAAGGTCACATCCAATTTTTT
>NW_011956445.1:0-1271 GCF_000949405.1 Vollenhovia emeryi | reverse complement strand
CATCTTGAATTGGATGACCGCATGGGCACTCAGCTGAATCTATGATGTTTTTCCTTGCCAAGCTGGCATTCAAGTTGTAGTGATTGCTTCGGATACAGTTGATGATTACAATTTCTTCCCTTTTAAGGCGAACTTTGTAGAACCAGGGCTTGGGAGCCTGTGAATGAAAATGTTGATGGTAGAATTTTCCTTTGTATAGAGCTTTATCCGTGAAAAATGTTTTGCTGGATGATTTCATAACGTTCGATGCCTCAGCGTAAAAATCAGTAAAGGGTATTTTGCAATTAGCTATTCTCTCCTCTTCATGCGCCTTGCGTGCCAGGCGGTCTGCCTCCTCATTACCTGGGATGCCTCTGTGAGAGGGGATCCATAACAAAGTTATTTTTGTACCTGCTTTGTTGATTTTGACAATTCTGTCTGTTGGGTGGCGTTCATGTAAACGCGCCATTACAGCTGCGAGCGCGCAGACTGTCCGAGCAGTCTGCGATCAGCGGAGCCCTACGATTGGCTCAACGCGGTGGCACTGCATGCGCGCAGAGCCACGTGACCGTACCGTTACGGGAAGATGCTACCGGCTTCTCCCCGACTCGAGAGAGAACGTTCTGGACCACCGTACAATCCAGACGTATGTAACGGCTCAGCAATAGAGTATAGTTGTTATAGTGTTAAGCTATACCAGTGCCTCATTTCTTCCTAAATACGATTCCCACGTCTCTTCCATACCCACGAGCCTACACTGGCTACCCACATACACAACAGTTGGCGACGAGGATTATTTTGTGTCGTGGGAAGTGTTGTGCGCACGAACTTGCAAGCACGTGCGGCAGCCATATTCGATAACGAACATTGTTGCCTGCAATGCAACAAGTTGTGAATTTTCATGGAAGAAAAAGTTGTTGTGCAAGAGTCAAGCAAAATGGCAAGCGCAATAACGGGGAGTTCGAGTATGGAAGCGTTCACACCGGACAATGGACCATGGTCCGAGTGGCAGGAACGTTTTGAGGCAGCCATGCAAATATTCAATATTTCGGCGGCAAACAAGGTGGCTTATTTGCTACATCACCTTGGGCCTAGTGCATATAGTGTGCTCAAGAATGAAATAGCACCGACTAAACCTAGTACAGAAACGTACGAGAAGCTAACTGAGACGCTTCAGAAATATTTCGAGCCGAAACCGTCAGTACTAGCGGAAAATTACAAACTCGCTACAAGAAAGCAGAAGGAAGGCGAATCCATACAAGAATTCGCATCAGCTTTGAAGAAGCTTGCAA
>NW_011956444.1:0-1271 GCF_000949405.1 Vollenhovia emeryi | reverse complement strand
AAACAGTAATTAATACAATTATAATTGAAATATTCTTACGTGTTCTACGTCTACTATTTCGCGACGTACTGCTACTGCGGTCATCGACATATGCATCTTTGCTACTTTGCGAAACGTCCGAACTGTTGGAGAGATCGCCAATGTTCGATATCCTCCTAAAAGAGAAAGAGGTTAAACTAATAACATTTTAACCACTGTACAAACTACATTTATATAAAACGTATGAGAGTGCATTTACACATACACGTTTTCAAGTTGCATGTCGTGTAGAAAACTAAGCCTTTCGTAGTGAAGCCATTTAACTTTTTTGATAGCCATAGAACCACTAGGCTGATTGTGAATTTTGCGTTGTCTCCTGAACATATCAGACAATGACTTCCACTTCTTTTTTATCTGACCTACAGTCATTTCTCCTAAGGACAAAAACGCGATAAATACATTTGTAACAGACATGGCTCTCATACCTCAATTAAAAAATGTTATACCTTTCATGTTAACAGCAATCTCTTCCCACAGCTTCTCCTTAGTACGGGCGCCCCTTTCGGAAATGTGCAATTTAAAGTTCCAAAGAGGTGGTCGTTTCCGTACTTCCTCTATAAGAATTTCCTCATTGCGTGTTTTCCTCTCTAATAGGTTCATCGGACAATCATTGCTGTTCGAACAGTCACCCTCGATGTTTGTATCCACCACCATTAGCTGATCGGCTTCTTCCTGCTCGGCTTCTTCCTGCTCGGCTTGTTCTTCGACGAGAACCTCTTGTCCTCCAACAAGACTTTTTCTAATAATCGATCCATCATCTGTAAAAATATGACGATATAAACACATAATCTAACATTTAGCATCTGCAGTAATTTCACCACTATACTTACCGCACTGCGGATGGAAATAATAATTTTGATCTACGAAGTGTCTCGTAAATCCTCTCAAGCAGGGATGATTTTTAATCTCATCAGAGCTACAAATTGTTTCGCATATACTGCAGGTATATAATATAGTCAATTCAGTTGACTGAAAATTAAAATCATGTCCTCAAATTATCCTCAAATTAGATATACGCAGTTGTAAACACAAGCAAACACATGATATAGGTTGCGGTGAAACCGCTGCTATAAATGCTTCGAAGTATTTCTCTTCTCCTTCTATCTTTTCTGAAAGAAAGGAGAAGAAGAATACTTCAAAACATTTGAGACGACAGCTTGATCGCAGCCATAATAACTAATTAGTTTATTAATATTTTTGATGTTACACTAACCTCGAAATCCGTGCGATTA
>NW_011956443.1:0-1271 GCF_000949405.1 Vollenhovia emeryi | reverse complement strand
TACACAATTTATACACAATTTATACACTAACCACCCAGGTGTATAATGCAGTGACTTTTAACTTAGCAATTTATAAGCATGCATCATCTGTATGACTGAGATTGTGGTACATTTAAACTCAAACTTATTTGATTTAAAATTATCAATTTTATGTTATAAACACGCTAAATGGCTTAAAGCGGAATTTTCGTAGATTATTAATTTATATTGTAAATCTTAAATATAATATAAATTGTCTTAAGCACCAAGAACCGCATTGTGCTCCTATTGTCTAATTTTAACCTACTTGAAAACTTGTACGAAAGTGTAATTATAATTTTAAAAATATATTGGTATACATATAAAAAATACAGAAATATTATTTATTTACCTATTTCTTACTGGAACTGTAAATAATTTGAAGATATTTTTTCTCATTCTAAGCTATATATTAATATAAAATATTTCCATATACTGTCAAGACCACATTAGTTAATGGTCACCAAGACAAAAATTCGAAGTCCGATAAATTTAACATAAGTCATAGTTCATATTTTGGATTTAAAGATAAGACTGTTCTGATGATATTATGCAACTGGTGTCCTTTTATCCGAGATCTTTAGTTCGAATCTCCTACTGGAGGATCTATGCGTTACAAAGAGTCCTGTATCAGTTGTTTGATAATTATAGATAATTTTCTATTATGATAATAGAAGCTAAAGAGCAGGTAAAGGTGAATGCGCAAAAAGCCTCATCGATCTCCTTTGGGTAAAAATTTTGTAATTAATCTTTGTCTTTTTTCTATCAATTATTATTTTTGTTTTTATATTATTATTTTATTAATTTCAAATTTTTATTTACATAACTCTAAAACAAAGTACAGTTAAAATACACATGTATATTTTTATACAATTGTACTTTATTTTAAAAGTTGTAATATTATTATAAATATATTTTCTCTTATAAAATATATTACCACTAAATTTTGGATAATAATTAATATATGTGTCTTAGTCGGATAGCGTGTGCATTCCTTATTTTTATGATCAATATCCATTTAATATCCAATAATCGTATGATTATTAATCAGAAAAGGATGACAGAGAACACAGAGTACTTTTTCATGATTAGATATGATAAGTTACCATTAAAAGTTCAACGTAAATGTTTCATAGAATCCAATTCAATGGAAGAACACTTATTTCGACATCTTTCATTATACAATGTCGGATTCGTTGTAATAGCTTTTATTTTCTAAATGTATAACTCATTTTGATACAAAAACTGAATAA
>NW_011956442.1:0-1271 GCF_000949405.1 Vollenhovia emeryi | reverse complement strand
AAACTGTACCCAACGTCGAAGTAAAACATCATTTATAGCATTAGTTACAGCATGTACGCATCTACTGACAGCTGGTTGACTAACGGCAAGATCCCACTGTTCTCCAATTGCACGTTGGTAACAACCAACTGAATAAAAGCGCAGAGCAGTTAATACCTATAAAAATAACATTTATTTAATTCAATAAATTATAATTTGGGAAATAATACATATATAACATTATTATTATAAATTACTTATTTTAGTAAACTAAAAAATTCTACATTATTATCATAGGTTCATATTCTAAAATCTCTTTTATAGATAAAAGTGCCTCTAGAGGCACTAAGTTGGTTTATAAACACAATATAAGATTGCTTTCGAAAACATTACCCAAGTGCATTAAGATTTACGCAACGTAAATTATAAGTTTTCTAGTGCCTAAATGCATTTAAATAACTTATACCTGACGTTCTGTGCTAAGACCATTTAGGCGTTGACGTTGCAATCGTGGTTCCAAAATATCTATCAAATCCATAGCAATATCTGGAGTGACTCTGTACAAATTTATAAACATGTCATCCGACAAATCGAACGGATCATGATTATTTCGCCACTCCATTCTTTCTATACGACGCTCCACATTTCTTGCTCTGTTTTCCAATAATAATAATTCCCAAGCAAGAAATTCCTGTGCCATTGTTTTACAATACTGCAAGCACTGCAAAGAAATTCATATTATTATGCTATTATATTGATAAATAACGGTAATACTGAAGGAGAGGGACTTCCTCGCCGTTTGTCTTGAACTTTACAAAATTATGTACTTTGACCCGTAAAACACAAATCTGAAAGTTAAAATCGTCGTTCTGCGATAATCACAAGTTATAAGACATTAAAATATGATAGAGTTAGGGTTAGGGTTACGATATTTGTGATATTGACAGTGTTATATATAGGAGCAACACAGACTGACCGAATATGCGTAAGTGACATAAAAAGTACACGAAATTAAAAATGCATGATAAGAATTTCGCGGGGTAAGGAGTGGATCAGTACCGTGGTAGGACAAACGTGCGACAAACGGGGAAGACATTACTTTGTATTAAACAGGATTGTTTGTGCTTTTGGTTAAAGCGGAGAATATATGCAATTTTTACAATATTACTACATAATGTACATATCACATATTTCTATATCTCTATATTAATATATACTTACTATATATCATGTATATCTCTATATCTCATTCGCGCGTATTACACTTGACGAAAGACATCGTATCTTTCGAT
>NW_011956441.1:0-1271 GCF_000949405.1 Vollenhovia emeryi | reverse complement strand
TGGCGCGATCAGGCAAACAAATGCTCGGGCGACGCCGACTCGCCGCTCGCCTTTGCATGGAGCCGACATCGCCAGTAGCACCTTTTCATGCCGAGCAGAGTCCGAGTGATCCACGCCGACATGATATATGTGCACGTATGTAAGCGCAGTCATATGTATACATGTATATGTCGTGCACGATGCGCGGGATGATACGCAACAACAGTAATATTACATTTCCAATGTAATATTACAATAAAATATATCGGTAATATTACCGTAATATTACTGATATCACGATAATATTAAAATGTCCGCCCAATGAAATATTACCGAGATAATCGTAGTAATATTACTGTGATAATCGCAATAATATTACTGTGATGTATCACGTAATATTGCAAGGAATTAGACTAGGGTAAACCCGGGTATGATGGCCCTACGGAAAAGATGGTCACGGGCTGTATAATCTCTCCAATAATTGTTTAATAGTGCGTTTTTGTAGTCATTCTCAAAAATGATTTATCGTCACATTACAAATTACCCTTATAATATTTTATTCATATTTCAATGCGATATACATACATTGGAAAGTTTCAAATAGCAACGTGACATTAAATGACGTCTTTATGACGTAATAAAACGTAATGAGACGTAATTAAAAATCGATTTGACATGATCTTGCGCTACTTTGGATCTGATATATTGCAGCAATATTACTGTTATAATACTGTGTAATATTTCTATATAACATATTAGTAATATTAATGTAATATTACATTAATGCAATATCACGAGACACGGTAGTGTCTCGCGCCAAGTGTAAGCGCAGCTAGCACCGCGCGCGCGAGACCGACCGTGTAAGTTTACGCGAGTACACGAGTTGACGGGCCCTCAGAATTTCGGATCTCAACAACGGCTGTTCCGACGAAGTTGAGACTGCGCTTAATCGATAGCTTGGGTACGATTTGCATAATAAAAGTGTTTTTACTTTTCTCCTACGTGCCCCATGAGTAGAGATATTGCAATGCAAAGTCCACGGGTCTGAATTTTCACGTAATTTTTAAGAAACGTCGTCATCGTGGTCGTGGTCGTCGTCGTGGTCGTCGTCAACCAGGCCAAAATCCATTTCACTTTCTGTCGCAACGTCGCGTTGGCGCTGCTGACGTGACTGATTACCGACATTACCGATGTTACCAACGATGACATTATATACTTTGAATTCGATGTCCACGTGTCCCAGGTTGCCGTTAATATAAAAAAAGCGCCAAGTATAAGCTCCAACGACCGAA
>NW_011956440.1:0-1271 GCF_000949405.1 Vollenhovia emeryi | reverse complement strand
AATAGATGGTGTAGCCTATGATTCTACATATAGCCAAAGATACAATTTTAGGAAAAATAAGTAGTAAGTTGAGAAATAAATTATTAACATCATTAAAAAATAAAAAAAGGACAGAATGTGGAGGCTTGGATTATCAAATTACATTAAAAATTGGAATAAATTACATGATAACTTCTAATATAGATGTAGAAGATGGTTTAGTTAATGGAGTCTGTGGAAAATTGGAAAAAATAACTTTTAAATCAGGTACAGATGAACCAATGAAAATGTGGTTAGAATTCAATAATGATAGGATTGGTGTTGGAAAAAGGCGACCATACGTAGGGTATATGAATGAAAATAACATGAAAATGAGTTTGGTTCTGCTCTCACAAGTATCTATTGTATTGAATATTAATGAAAGAATGGGGTATCAGATTGTGAGAGAACAATTTCCTATCACGCCAGCCGAGGCATTAACAATTCATAAAAGTCAAGGACAAACCTACGAAAAAATGTGTATTGATTTAACAGAGAGCTATCGTATGACAAGGGCAATGCTTTATGTAGCATTGAGTAGAGTAAAAAAATTATCAGAATTATACATTAATAGTAGTTTTAAAGCACCAAAGAAACCATCATCAAATAATAATTTAGAATTAGAAATTAAACGTCTAAAAGAAAAGAAATTATTGAAATTTTCATATTCAAAAGTTATAAAGGGAAATCGAATAAAAATAATATATCAGAACGTAAGATCATTAAATAAAAATATTATAAATATATCCTGTGATAATTGGTACAAACAAGCAGATTTAATAATTTTTTCAGAATCACAAACAATTGCAACAGATAATTTTAGAAGGATTTAATATTCTTTTCAGAACATAATAATGTTAAACGTTTACCAAAAGGAATAATATGCTTTATCAAAAAAGGGATGAATGGATTAATTGATAAACATATTCAAAAAGATGAATTTGTAAATGGACAAAATCGGCATATTGACCTGATTCGCATAATCATAAATGAGGTTGAAATTATTACAGGATATAAGTCTCCGACAGTAACTAGAACTATGTTTATACACGAATTGAATAATATTTTAAGGCAGTCAATAAGTGATAAAAGAATTATAATAGGAGATTTTAATTATGACTCATATAATGAGGGAGGCTTTTTAGAAAATTATTTTAATAAAAACAAATTTAAACGTGCACTTAACCCAAAAATATCAACTACAAGGTTCAACACGCAGATCGATGTAATATTCATATGGTGGGGCGATGATT
>NW_011956439.1:0-1271 GCF_000949405.1 Vollenhovia emeryi | reverse complement strand
ATACAAGTAATTTAACTAACTTTTTTTTAAAAAACCGTCAGCCGGGATTGGCTGACCCCCCTCCCTCTGACCACGCCTCCCCCTGACTACCCCCTCCCTTCCCCCAAGAACGAGTATAAAAGGACGAACGCAACGCGAGGGAGCTCAGTATCAGAGTCTCCCAGCCCCGATGAAGCAGACTGCAACGCCTGCGAAACGTCGGCACCACACTGCAAACGGACGCGGCAACTATCCGGAAGCCATGAAGACTAAAGAAGACAACAGCCGCGAAAGCCAATTTAACTAACAATAAGTTACGTATTAATAATTTAAATATAAAAATTTTAAATAAAGTTAAAAACATATTAGCTTTAGATACAACTATTTTTCCATATTTAACATGTGACACTGACTTGCTAGAAGTTCCACATAAACTTTCATTAATTACTTTGGTAGCATCGAAATATATAAAAATAAGACTACATTCATTTGCAAAATTTTATTTACAAGAAATTATAAAACCTATTAAAAAGAGACATAATTAAAATTTATGCAATTTAACAACTTGTCTATTTTATCTGCGCATTACTTTCTTGCATTTCTTTGCAAATGCATTTCTTTCATTAAATTATTTATAAGTATACAAATTAAATAATGTCCTTATTTTAACTAAACAGCATTTACAATTCGTTTTAGTTTCTACATCGTTAGTCCTTGGTAACCTAGGATAATGTCCAAGAATGGCTTAATGACGTTATTATTGACGTTAGAGATATTATTAAAGCATATTAATACGTAATTTAACATAACTCAGCTACTTGAAACGTGATTTAGGGCCGGTTTTCCCAACCTATTAGTAAGCTAACTAATATTTAAATTATATGTCTGTCTTTGTCCAATTCGAAAGAAATATAAAGACATATACGATTTAAATATTAATTAACTTACCAAGAGGTTGGAACAACTGGGCGCCTTAGTCTCATATTATTATGAACTTTATTATACATATACATATATAAATGCTACTTAGCATTCATAATGAATATATTGTACAGTATTTATAATGAAAAATATAATTATATATGTACACCAATAAACACCAAGTAATGGAAATACACTGGTCAAAAAAATTAACGCAACAAGAAATTTACATCAAAATTTGGCGAATTTCAAATAAGCGTAACTTCGCGAAAACTGGTCAAATTGAAAAGTTTTTTTTTTCATTTTATAGGGCAAAGTCTCTGCTTTAAGAAGCTCTTATTGGAATTTGCATTCACTCTTCCCATTTCCCG
>NW_011956438.1:0-1271 GCF_000949405.1 Vollenhovia emeryi | reverse complement strand
GCCGGAGTACTTAAAAAAGGGATGGAAGGAGGAAAGGTGGCAGAGGGTAGCTAGGTATAGATTAGGAGAGGAAATGAGAGAGGGGAGATATTGGGAGGAAACAAAAAAAAGGAAATGCAGGGTATGTGAGAGGGAGGAGGAGACGTGGGAACATGTGTGGGACGAATGTACAGGGTGGGGGAGGGAAAGAGGATAGCAGGAAATGATAGAAGTAGTACTAGGGGAGAAAGGGGAGGGAGAGAAGTGGATGAAAAAGATAGAGGATTGGAGAAAGGGAAGGATAGAGGAGGATGAGAATGAGGAGGAGATGGAATGGAAGGAAAGAGCATCGGAAGCGGAAGCCAGGATGAATGGAGGAATGAATGTAAGAATGACTGAGGATGCGGAGAATGGGTAGTCTCTCTCTCTCGGCGGAGAAATTAGAAATTAAAAAATGGCGTAGGAATAAGAAAAAGTGAGCGGAGAAAGTGAAGGAGGAAAATTGTAAACGGAGCGGTAGCCCGTATTCTGTGTACCGCAGAATAAAGATACATACATACATACATACAGAAGAGATAAAGTAACATTGGAGCTTATACTTGGCGCATTTTTTACCTTTTTTTTTAAAAGTTAAGTTTTTAGACAAACATAAATTTTCATCTTTTAAAATATTATTTTCGTTTATATCATCTTGTAATAAGAGCATGTCATCTATTGGTATACAATTAGCCGTTAATGGCACGCTAATATTAATGTGTTAAAAGCTTTTTATAAGCGCTTTTAAATTGTTTTGCTGAAGGATTATTGTTAAATCCACCGCAACGCCTAATACAAGAAAAGAACATTTCTAGATGATCCTGAGATAGTTTGTAAGTAAGCAAAAATGAAAGCTGTTTTTCTTGTAACAAATCGTTTGCTAATAAAACGACGTTATTTAAATCTATAATAAATCCATAAAATGAAATCTTTCTTTTAGACTTTAATATATTAACGTTATTTATTTTTAAAGTTTTAGTATACGTAGTGTACAAGTCGTCTTTTTCTTTTATTTCTTCAAAATTTGTATTCGTTATACATTGTTTAGACGAGTTTTTATTAAATGGATTTTTAGAATTAAGCAAATAAAAAATGTCATTAAATATTGAACAAAATCGACTAGTAACAGATGCACCAATAATTTGAGAAAGCTTTAAGTCTTGTTCGAAAAATTGTAATGCTGTAGCTGTACTTTTTTTCCGTGTGGAAATCCTTTATGGATACCCGGGCCCCCCTCTGGGAAGGGAGTTTACAAA
>NW_011956437.1:0-1271 GCF_000949405.1 Vollenhovia emeryi | reverse complement strand
AAACAGGTACACGTGAATGAAGGTACCGTGAATCCGTGTACACGGATCACGTGTACACGTGAATCTTAAAACACGTATCCAATCGTCAGCTCTAGTGGGAGGGGGGTAATAGAATGTAAAGGTCGCCTATGGCCAGGTCGCGGAAAGACGGGGAAAAAGAAAATGGAAAGGGTTCGGGAACGCTCCCTGAAAAAGCGCCATATTGTGAAATGGATACAGAGAGAGGTGCGATAAGAGGTGAGAGGTTTGGGAACGTTCCTTAAAACCGCCTTGTAACCCTAAGGGGATTAAATAAAGCTATATATACATATAACGACGATGGTATAAATATGTCCAATATTGTAGGCGAGACATCATATTTTATATTATTTTCGTAGCTTCGACGTTCATTTTTCATCCACCATTTTAAATGCAAGATTTGTTTTAAAAAACCGCTGTACTACGTTATAGATTACATTAAGAACAAATTTTAAAAAATGTTTGAAATCGGTTGAAAATTGCACTGTCGGTAGACGTTTGTCCAAAAGAGCTTCTTTTCTCACTGTGCGGGGGGTCCAGCGTTACGCGGCGCTCGTGCGTAGCCATTACCGATTGCGATAAACAATTTTCCGTGCCCCTGGCAATATCGATCACCGGGCGGTTACATCTCGCCACGAGCTCGAATTGGATGGTGGGCCAGACTAAGACGACAATTTTTAATAATTAATTATTCGTTAACTATTGTGAAAATTGCAAATTGGTACAAAATGGTATTTTTCTGTTTATCTCGATCCGTTCTAAAATACATTATTACAAATTTTGTCGGATATTGTATGACTCACCCTGTATAAGTGTCATCTGGTGACAGAAGTAGAATGGCAAGACGGGGTTGTGCACAATGGGGTGTATCAGCGAATGCTATTTGCAGCGATCGGGAAACTAGACTTAGGATATTACTACTAATTAATCTACTGTCCTATCTTAATCTTTTTTGTCGTAGATACGAGTTACACAGCTTCTGTCATATTTGATTCTCCCTTTTATAATGATAATGATTTTATTAACAAATGAATTTGTGACGAGGTCAATCGGCCCGGAGCGCGGCGCGCCTGCGAACCTGCAACAGGCACGCAGTACTCCGCACCGGAGCACGCGACGTTGCCGCGACGCACAATAGGCGGCAACGATGAAAGCGGCGGCAGGTGTTTGCCGCCGAATTCCCCGCCCGCGGCACTATCCCGTGCGCCCATCAACCGAGGGTATAAAAGCCCACAGACGACCCGACTCGGGAG
>NW_011956436.1:0-1271 GCF_000949405.1 Vollenhovia emeryi | reverse complement strand
CATAGTGCGCTCCGTAGTTCTAGGTGTCTAGGTGTATCAATACCTTGAATTCGATGTCTACGTATCCCAGGTCGCCAATGACGACGTCCAGGCAGTGCGTTCCGTAGTTTTCGGTGTCTAGGTGTATTAATACCTTGAATTCGATGTCCACGTATCCCAGGTCGCCAATGACGACGTCCAGGCAGTACGCCCCGTAGTTTTCGGTGTCTAGGTGTATTAATACCTTGAACTCGATGTGTGGACATCGAATTCAAAGTATATAATGTCATCGTAGGTAAGATCGGTAATGTCGGTAATCAGTCACGTCAGCAACGCCAATGCCACGTTGCGGCAAAAAAGTGAGATGGATTTTGGCCTGGTTGACCACGACGACGACGATGTTTCTAAAAAAATTACGTGAAAATTCAGACCCGTGGACTTTGCATCGCAATATCTCTACTCATGGGGCACGTAGAAGAAAAGTTAAAACACTTTTATTATGCGAATCGTACCCAATCTATCGATTAAGCGTAGTCTCAACTTCGTTGGATCAGCCGTTGTTGAGATCCGAGTCAGTGAGGGGATGCTGAAGTGATTCTGCACTTTTGGAATTTGCTCCTAGAACTGTCAATTCGTGAACACATTTGTATAATATACAAATTATATGGGTTTTGTGTACGAACCGACAATGTTCCACTAATCGGAGAACAGTATAGTATCATTGAAATAAAGTTAGTAATTTAACAAAAAATCTATTCGCTTGAATAAGTTATAGGTTACCTAACCTATAACACAGGGACCTAGTGAGACAGTAACGAGTAACGAGGTATAAATAAAAAAAAGCCTTTACGTCTCGTGCACCACGCGACCGCGCATCATGGAACGCAAGAAGGCTCCGTACAAAATCGTCGATTATTCCCTGGTGTTTAATATCACACAATCAGTCATTTCGAGGTTCTCTCTCGTAATAAGATAATTATATTCTGATAAATAAACAGTACGAGATATTTAACACTACAAAAGGGGTAATATCACCTAAAAAACTTACCTTTTTAAAAAAAGGTAAAAAAAGCACCAAGTATAAGCTCCAACGACCGAATATATTTTGTTATTCTATCTTTTTTGCATCTCTACAAAAATATCTTCATTACAAAACTATCTTCTCTACAAAAGTAATGATATCATCAAATGGCGCCAACTGAACTAAAGAGTTTTAAACGTGATGGAGCGATGTTTGGAATGGAGGCATGCCCGCCGGCTGGGCGCCCGCGGACGCCCGTTGTCCGCGGTTT
>NW_011956435.1:0-1270 GCF_000949405.1 Vollenhovia emeryi | reverse complement strand
ATTCAAAGGACCACCTTTAAGCTATATCCGTACAAGTGCATCGTATTACAGCCACGGAGCGAAACGATAGTGCACGTCACGACGGATCGAAATTCGACCGGCGCGCGGCGTAACGCGACGAGACGAGACCGCGCCCGGCGTTTTTATTGGAAATTATTTAGTAGAACTGTAACGTGCCGTTAGCAACAAAGAACTCCCCCCCCACCGCGCACAAGTTCCCCGGCACCACTCTGTCCCGCACCTACAAGCGACCTGTATATAAGCCGGCAAGAATCCACCGAGAGCACCAGATCCCGACCAGCGAGCTGAGCTGGTCTTCCGACGGTGACGACGCGCTGAGTCCGAACCGTCTCTAACCTCGCGAGTTGAGCGAGACACCGACCCGCCTGTGATCCTGACGCGTGCTGAGCGTCAACCCGAGAACCGCGAGCTGAGCGGGAGATCCTTGTCGTTCCGAGCCACGTGCTGAGTGGCCGTCCTCTCCGTAGGCTATCGCGAGCTGAGCGAAGCTTATAGTCCTCGCCACGTGTTGAGTGGCTCGACGCCGAACCGAACCTAACCTAACCGCGACCACGAGCTGTCATCCGCGAGCAGACAGTATACCGCGCCGACACCGAGCAGACCGCGCCTGCGCCGTCCGCGCCGAACCGCCGCGCCGCGCCGAGTCCGAGCAGACCGAAGCGCGTACGAACACACCGAACCGAGCCGCCAATACCGCGCCGCCGCCGACATATCGACCAATCGATCGCCGTCGTGCGCATAGATCTCAAAGCGCCCCAGCGCCAGATTATAAAATAGCGAACCGCCGTCAGAACGGCCGTAGTTATAAGGATAGTTATAAGTTAGTTGTAAGTAATTAATGTAATTCTAAGTGTTAAAATATAATCCGGTAGTTAAGATTTAAAACCGACTCTCTCTCTTTTCGAGACACCCACCGCCGGACCCTAGAATTCCCGCGGCTACCCGTTGCACAGCAACTAACTATTCGAACGGTCACAAACCAAAAAATTTTAACTGCCCAATAAGCATCATAAACACGAATGAGGAAGAGGTAAAAATACAACTACCACTAGTGATCATAGACAACATAGTGGATAGTTCACGCGATGACGCGAACGAAGAATGCGTAAATTCCGCTATAACCGAGGAACATAGGGAAGATCAGATTTCCCTCCCGCGCGAAGATCGCATAACTAAGCTACTACGCCTAAAACACCTAAATAAAGAAGAAAAAGAAGCCGTGACAAAAATATGCGAAGAGTACGCAGAT
>NW_011956434.1:0-1270 GCF_000949405.1 Vollenhovia emeryi | reverse complement strand
TCCCCGCTGTCCCCTCGCCACGGGGTACCCCCCCGCCCCGCTCCCCCCTCGGAGCTCCCGAGTTAGAATCCCCCTATATACCCTACTCTCATCCCCTACCAGCGATCAGCGGGCTTGTCCGCCACACGTGTGGTGAACGAGTCCCCCTTAACGGAGTCGCTGGACCCCGTCCGCCCTTAAAAGGGCAGAAGCGGCGCCTCGGCGGCGAGCACCCCAGACCGGGAGGCCGCCGACGCTAAACGCGCCGACAGCCGCCCACCCGGAGCGCACGTCCCCGAAGCCCCGCCCGGGCTGCCGGAACCAGACTCGGAAAACGTCCGAGTGGCCCCGACAACCCCCCGCCTACGGCCCTGGACCCCGACCTGGGAAAACGTCCCAGCGGCTCCGCGGGCCCCAGGCTGCCGAGCCCTGCTTCGGAATACGTCCGAGCGGCCTCGTCAGCCCGTCTACCCGGGCTGGGCGGCTTCCCGGCACCCCGACATGGGGAAACCGAAAATTCGCCGCCCGTCCCCCCCCCCCGAGCTCTGATGGGAAATGCCCCACCAGCCCCGGTATGGAGGGACTCCCCTCGACCCCCAGTGCCCGTAAGGACAGTTGTCCGCGGGACACCGGCGGTCGCACCCCGGACCAAGACCTATGGCCTCGGGGTCCACAGGGGGGTCCACGGTGCCCTTCCGGATAAGTATCCATGGGACACCGCTTCTCCCACCTGCTCTGGCCGTAACTCGGCCAAGTTGGCTCTTAGTCAGCGGACGCCCAGCCGGTGGAGCCGCCGGAGCCTGTAGCGGCACCGACGGTTCCAGGCCGAACGCCCGCCTTAAGCCCCCTCACCACGACAAGGTGGCCCACACGAGGGGGTGCATCTCAGGAGAGATCGATAGTGTATACCCCGGCAGAATGCCGGGGATGCCACCCTCAAAATTGGCCGCCGCAGCAGCCCCCTCTTGATCGTCGCTGCTCGCCCAGCAACCCAGTGACCAAAGTCACTTTGCGACCTACATCGCCTCCTTATGAAAGCCATCCTCCGTTCTATTATATTATAGTGAGATGAGGTGGACTCTCACTAGGCGGACGCCAGTGTTGGAGGTCGGGTCGTACCACTGAGCAGACTCCCCGCCCCCGCGCCGGCCTCCCCGGCCAGGCATCGAGGGCATGAGGGGTCCCTCCCCAGGCGAGTGGGAGAGCGAGTCCTCCCGGCGCGGTAGGTGCGTGGGCAACACCCGTCGTGATGTTCCCAGGAGAACCGTCCACCCAGGGTCGAACCCTTCCA
>NW_011956433.1:0-1270 GCF_000949405.1 Vollenhovia emeryi | reverse complement strand
GGAGGTCCTTCTCTCTCGGAGGGATTAGGGCCCCACAACCCTTCCGCCCGTCCCTGTCCGGCCTGCGCGTGCAGCGATGCTGCGCCAGGCCCTCGAGAGCCGCCTCCGCGCGCTCCGCGGAGGTCGCCCCCTCGGTCGCCTTAAAGGCTTCCCGAAAGCCGAGGGTGCGCAGCTGATCCTCGCCAGCCAGGTAGGACTTATGGGCCAGCCTCACGTGGCCCAGCCAGTCCCCGTCGCACTCCTCGTCGGACTCCTCCGAGCCCTTCGGGTCCGCCCCTTTCGCCGCTCTCTTCCTCTTCTTCCGTCTCTCCCGCGTCCTGCGGTTAGATGAGTCGGGAAAAGAGCCGCCGCCCTCCTCCTCGGGGGTTTTCCCCAGAGTCTCTGGGGCCCCCTTACTCTCCTGAGCCGAAACTTCTGGCACTCCGAGCCAGATGTCCATCAGCTCCTGGTCGAGGTCCATGAAGTCCAGGCTCCGCCCCTCGACCATTGCCGCCCACTCCCTTCGCTCGCGACTCCTCCACGCCCTAAGGCTGGCGGCAGAGTCCCGAGCGGAGCCGGCGCCCTCATCCTTGAGGGATTTATTTCCCCCCTGCCCCGGGTTTTTTGAGAGAAGGAAGCCATCTCAAAAATTCCCACGACCCGCGGCGGCTATCCCGGTAGGGCATGCCCTCCTCCCCCATCCCTGGGGGAGGCCCCGAGTCCTCCCGGGGACCGGGATATGGCTCTGGCCGGGGGAAATTAATATCCCCGGCACTGGCCTCCAGCCCCCTACTCACCCCCCCACTACAAGGGGGCTTTCGGGGGTCCCGAGCTCCGACATCTCGGGCACCGCCGCGGGCGCTGCCACGCGGGGAGGCCCCACGGACGGTTGGGGCGCCAGGAGCGGCCCGTCCTCCCGACGCCTTACCCGCCGTGGCGACCAGCGCCTGCTCCCTCCGCCGGAGGGCAGTCCTCGCTAGAACGCGAGGGCCGTCGCAAGGGACCCTCCGGCACGGGGTGCAACAGGGGTCGTCACGCCCTGAAGTCCCCCTCGTCCGAGCAGACCGCCGCAGGCCAGGGAAGAAAGACTCCCCCGACCCCAGCGACAGCCCCCCTGCCAGCGGCCCTCCGGACCCTGCCTGGGAAAGGTCCCAGCGGCTCCGAAGGGCCCCAGGCCGCCGAGCCCTGCCTCGGAATACTTCCGAGCGGCCCCGGCGACCTGTCCTCTCACCCGGGGGGCACGGCAGGGCCCAGACCTCGGAAACGTCCGAGCGGCCCCCGCCGGCCCCGC
>NW_011956432.1:0-1270 GCF_000949405.1 Vollenhovia emeryi | reverse complement strand
CAGGGTGAATCTTAGCTGCTGTTCCAGCTTTTTACCATGAGAGATGGATTACCGACTGCAACTTTAGTTCACTGAACGGCACGAGAGGGCAGCTGCTTAGATCTCAGGGCTGTTGCAGGCAAGTTGAAAAATTGTTCCACTCACAGACATCACGCGGAGAAAAATAATTTGCTAGCACAATATACCATATGTAAATTTAAGTAAATTTTGTCTGTTATTTTATAATTATAAAGTTATTTTCTCTTTTATGGTCAACTCTGTGTTAAGAACACTAATTTTATTAAAAAATAATTGGGCGAAATATTTAGCTAAGGAAATAAAAGAATTTCTGTTCAGTCAAACGTTCTGCTGTAATGGTGAATAATTTTAATAATGTATAATAAGGAAATTTTCGTATCGCCATCACATTCTTATCAAATACATATGCAGTATTCAAGTAGCAGCAACAATTTCGCTGCAACAGCAAAATTATTTTTTTCCGTGCGTATAATAGAAAGTATATAATTATAAAATAATGTGTGGCGTTAAAATAATAAACAAAAAGTAAACATAAAAATAAAGAATGTATTCTTACACGGAAAAGAAAGATTAGCTACCATATACTAACAGCTAACATTTTTGTGTAATAAAGTAATAGCTCTCGCTGCAAAAATGTTAGCTGTTAGTATGTGGTAGCTAATCTTTCTTTTCCGTGTAAGAATACATTCTTTATTTTTATGTTTACTTTTTGTTTATTATTTTAACACCACACATTATTTTATAATTATATACTTTCTATTATACGCACGGAAAAAAAATAATTTTGCTGGTGCAGCGAAATTGTTGCTGCTACTTGAATACTGCATATGTATTTGATAAGAATGTGATGGCGATACGAAAATTTCCTTATTATACATTATTAAAATTATTCACCATTACAGCAGAACGTTTGACTGAACAGAAATTCTTTTATTTCTTTAGCTAAATATTTCGCACAATTATTTTTTAATAAAATTAGTGTTCTTAACACAGAGTTGACCATAAAAGAGAAAATAACTTTATAATTATAAAATAACAGACAAAATTTACTTAAACTTACATATGGTATATTGTGCTAGCAAATTATTTTTCTCCGCGTGATGTCTGTGAGTGGAACAATTTTTCAACTTGCCTGCAACAGCCCTGAGATCTAAGCAGCTGCCCTCTCGTGCCGTTCAGTGAACTAAAGTTGCAGTCGGTAATCCATCTCTCATGGTAAAAAGCTGGAACAGCAGCTAAGATTCACCCTGTA
>NW_011956431.1:0-1270 GCF_000949405.1 Vollenhovia emeryi | reverse complement strand
GCTGCGTGGGATTAAATTCGCACATGCGCAGTAAGCAAACGCTCTAACTTCTCAGTAACGTATACACTGCGGACAAATTTAAGGTGTCGTTAGATCCCAGCGAGAAGAGAAATTTAAAGAAAATCATCTTCTCTCTTGTTTATCATTCATTTCCTACAAAGTATTACGCGTTATCACTACGTACTACAAACAAACTAAACAGCTAAACAACCAAAGCTAAATAACGCGGGAAAGATACGGGACCCCTTATGCACCTACCTATTGCTGGTTATGTACGTCCGTAGTAGCAGACGACGTCTAGCTGTGACGTCACTTCACGCATGCGCACGGATGCTCTCGGGATGGGAAAAATCCCACGCAGCACATCACTGCCGAGGCCTAGGGAGGCTCGCTCGGCGAAGATACCGAGGCCTAGGGAGGCTCGCTCGGTGAGAATCCAAGGCCCGAGGGGCTCGCTTGGAGGAAAATAATCGAGTCCCGTGGGGCTCACCCGATCAGTACTACAAACGACTACTGGCACTCGCGAATCGTCTCCGACGAGAAACACTTAATGAATTTTCGTCGCCGCCGGAGGTCTTAATATACCCATCGCCACTGAATTCTGAATGCGAGTATGCTGCCGGCGCTGTGTCCACCTATCGGCGGCGCGCCGTACTACCGCCGCGCGCCGTGTCGTCGGCGCTCGCAGGAGCGGCGCCGTGACGTGTGGTGCCCGCGCGCCTGATGTGGCGTGGGTCGCCACACTTATTATCTTTTTATTGAAACAATTCATTTTCCACAACTTTCAAATTCGCGATTTTTTAGTTACGTTAAAATTAAATTTTTTATTAAAAATCTATTTCTTCTTCTTATACTAGTTTTCGAACTTATTCCGTAATTTTTTTTATTTAAATTGGAAGAATAGTGCAAACACGGCACTATTTGAATGTCGTGGGGTCCTATTAGATCCCTATGCGATCTTTATGTGATTGTCAGAAAATGTGTCCAACAAGAAGAGGTGATAAAAAATTCAGATGGGAAACTTATTGCCAAACCAGCTGACTAGTTATTTAATTAGTTTATTACACAACGTTTGGACCCTATTCTTTTGGGTCCTTTTCTAGTGATACTGCAAATCAACAACAGTTCGAGCCCAGCTACCACACGTATGCATATATTTTATAACTCGACTCTGTCTTATTTGACGACGATGACTGACTTAGGTGTGTTGCTTAACTTTTTAACTTTTTAATTAAATCCGGTTTACTTATTAACCTATATTATTTCATAA
>NW_011956430.1:0-1269 GCF_000949405.1 Vollenhovia emeryi | reverse complement strand
ATGCTTTTCCTTCTTCCGGGTGGTAAGCTGTATCGGCAAGATTTTCTTATTCTCAATGCAAAATACGTTAATTGAGATATCGTTTGAATGTTCAAATTTTTTAATCTGATTAAGCGTCATGGGAAACTCAATGTCTTGCATGTTTAGTTCCGTTATATAATCAGGATACGACGATTGTCGTTCTGTGTGTTTTTCAACTGGATGCAGAGCAGCCACCACTGACCACGCGAAACACGCATTGTCCTTAGATTGCACGTTAATTACTGCTTTCTTCAGTTTTATTTCTCGCGGTAATTCGACGTAACACCCCGCATGCAGTGGATCGTACTTGTTTATATTAATTATCAAATTGTGTATGCGCGCTAACGCCCACCCACTATCACGTTCCTGAAACTCTTCAAGGGACGCTAAGGTAGGCTCGATGACGCGCTGCTCGTACCACTCGCGCAAATCTGTTATACGAAAGAGTTCACAGTTTCGCGTGTTGATACTTTTGTTTGCACGTTTTTCACATGACACAAATTCGCCGTTGAAGGTAGTGTTCACTTTTACGCTGTTGCGTATTTGTAAAACCTCTTGCACTCGCTCGAGCACTATATCGCAAGCGTCTTCCAAAAATTGTCGCGGCTCGATATAGTCTATGTTAATCACCGCACCGGTCAAAATACGATTTTCAAACGCGGTATCGATTTCTCGCCAAACGAGTCTCTCCGCGCCACCGCCTACATAATTACCACCGATGTGTATAAAGCGTCTCTCCAATAAAGTCTTTGCGCCTCCGAGTCGCACGATGCTTGCCACCACAGATTGCTTGTGTCCGATCGAGAGCCGCGGACGCTTGACCCGACCGTGCTCTTCGAGTCGTTGCACGCACTCGTCGCATCGCTGCACCCACGCGAAATATTCGCCCAAGGTGGCAACTCGCCTGGATTGCTCCAATAGATCACGTTCGATTTGCTCCATGTCTCCAACAATTTTATCATATCATATCATATCAGCCATTATACATTCTTATTTTTCCGCTTCTTGTTACCTACTGTGGTCTTGCACGTTTTCAGACCGATTTTATACTGCATTTTGTCTTTCTCTAAATGGTATTATTTTCAAATCCTATCGACGCTGAGTTGGATCATCTTTCAGATGCATGCAGCTGCCGGACATTTAGTCGACCAAGAGTCATCTTTCAGAATCGCATAGCTACTGATTTTGATTAGCTGGCGCTAATGTTATCCCGAATATCTTTGAGATATATGATACAAATAGATTCGT
>NW_011956429.1:0-1269 GCF_000949405.1 Vollenhovia emeryi | reverse complement strand
AGGGAAATATTTACCTTATGTCCTTTCAATAAACAATTGTTTTCCCCAGTGAGAAATAATACATCGGATCAATATCGGTTTGATGTCGATTCTATCAGATGGTATCGATACGGCTCTGTCGACAGTTAAATGTCGATAATTTCACACGTTTCGCGATTATTTCGATGTAGTGAGAACGTTGCAAATAATATTTGTTGATAGCAGCAACACAATATAATATAAAATAAATTTAGAATAAAATATTTACACACTACACCCTGTTACGGCTCGTAGTCCTTTATTCCTTCAATTTGTGTTTAACATATTTGAGCCATACCAATTTTATTATAATAATTTATACAATATAATATACCTTGTCTTCACCTCTCACATAAATTGCATAATGGGATAAGGAAATTTCACTCATAAATTAATTTTAAGAGACTATTTCAACTTTTAATAGTTGAGATTACGTGGAAAGTTAAACCATATTTTTTATCTATATTTCTACAACATATTCAAAGTCTATCAAAATCTGTGAAAGATAACTTAGACTGTTCCGCTGTGAGAGAAAATTACGCAGCCATTACACCAATCACTCTTCTGCGTACATGTACAATATATAAAAATTATGTTAATCCTAACTCACACAAGGACACATGTGGATATTCTTGCTTCATCCGGTGAATTAATTCTTCGTCACCTTCCAAAAAATAATTCTTTTGCAATTTTGGACACTGCAAGGAAAGTGTTAACACGTCTGGAAGTAACACTACTAAATGCACTTCTTTTAAGTTTTTACACAAAGTCAGTAATTCGCCGAAATTATCAGGACAATTCATCAACTTAATTTCTTCCAAGCGTTGACAGGCGGAAAACAATCTACGCAAGCTATCCTCACCTATTGGCTCAAATGAATCATCGAGCCTGTAACAAAAGTCATGCTACTACTACGATTTTTTAATCGAAATGGGAAAAACACCATAGTTGTTTCGTGATGCTTGCAAGTAATGTGTGACGGGGGTGGCCGGGGGAACGCGGCCGGAAGTGGCCGCATTCCTCGCATTCCGGTGTGACGTGGAAGGTGCGGCCGGAAGTGGCCGCATTCCTTGCATTCCGCGCATACCGGGGTCGCGGTCACCATGACAACGCGGGGGTGGCAACGCCGCGCCTACCCCCGCCACCTCCACCCGCGCGCCCAGGCTCCAGGGGTATAAAAGCCCCTCCGGAGCGAGCGCGGAAACCCAGTCTTACCTCGGAGCACCGAGCGACGACACCCGGCAGCGGGTA
>NW_011956428.1:0-1269 GCF_000949405.1 Vollenhovia emeryi | reverse complement strand
TCTCCCCCAGAGATGGGGGAGGTCGGCATGCCCTACCGGGGTAGCCGCCGCGGGCTGAGGGGATATTTTTTAAATGGCTAGCTTTCAAAAAACCCGGGGTAAGGGGGGGAAACCCTCGAAGAGGAGGGCGCCGACTCTGCTCGAGACTCCGCGACTGCCCGAAGAACGAGGCACAGCTGTGAGCAGAGGAAGAGAGCGGCGAAAAGGGCCGAGGAGGGACAGGAGGAGGACGAGTCGGACTCTACGGCCCATGAGAGTCAGGGGGACCCAGAGATTCTGGGAGACCCAGAGGAGTCAAGCCAGGACCCCGATTGGCGGGGATACATGGCGGAGGCTCACCGGCGGTATGTGGCCGGCGAGAGGGGCGGTTTCGGGTTCCACTCGGTCTATAGGACGATCGAGGAGGAGCCCGACACCGACTGGGTACAGGTGGCGCTCTCGACCATGGCGCAATATGGCGTTCACATGAACGTCACTGAGCGGCGGTACAGAGAGAAGCTCCCGCCGAATCTTAGGCGTCAACTCATCCGGGACGCGGCGGCGATAATGGTGGTCCTGTATAGGATGTCGGTGCGGTACCAGGACCTCACGAGGAACGTGAGGATTGTCCTGGACGGCCCTGACCGGAGGCAGAGGGGGACCCAGACCTGCCGCAAGAGGCGGGGCGTGGGGACCCAAGTCTCCCCGGAGATGCGGGAGGGGGCGACCTCCCCCGAGAGGAGGGTGGCAAGGGGGGCGTCTACGCAGACGCCCCCCTTGCGAGAGACGCGGGAGAGGGCGACCTCCCCCGCGTGGATAGAGAAGGTTGCGGAGGGGGTGTCTACGCAGACCCCCCCGCGAGAGACGCGGGGGAGGGCGACCTCTCCTGCGAGGATAAAGAGGGTCGTGGAGGGGGTGTCCTCACAGACCCCCCCTCCGCGAGAGAGGCGGGAGAGGGCGACCTCTCCCGCGAGAATGGTAGGAGAGAAAGCCTGCCAGACGGAGGAGGAGGCGGGGGTAACACCCCCCCCCCCCGCATAGAGAGGAGGAGTCGGCGGCGGTCCCCTCTCCGGCGTGGCCGGTTGGCCTCAGAGAGGAGGTCACGCGGCTGGCCGAGGAGGCCGCCGACAGGAGATGTAGGCTCCTGCTGGGGGTCCCCTCTAAAGAGGAGACCCCCAAACAGCGGGACGATGATAGCGGGGGGTGGGAGGGGGGCGGGGAGTCTAGCTCCTGCTCCTCTCCCCCCCCCCGCGCAGCCCCGCAAGGGGAAGCGAGGTGGGAGTGCGGGGC
>NW_011956427.1:0-1269 GCF_000949405.1 Vollenhovia emeryi | reverse complement strand
ACACACACACACACACACGCGCGCGCGCGCGCGCGCGCGCGCATGCACGCACGAACGCGTGCACGCACGAACGCACGTACACGCACACGCACTTGGGTTCATACTTATAAAGGAGTGGGGCGAAGGAATAGTGGAAGGAGAGAGAGAGCAAGGCAACGGGCGTCCGCGGGCGCCCAGCCGGCGGGCATGCCCCCACTCCAACGGGCAACGGGCGTCCGCGGGCGCCCAGCTGGCGAGCATGCCCCCACTCCAACGGGCAACGGGCGTCCGCGGGCGCCCAGTCGGCGGGCATGCCCCCACTCCAACGGGCAACGGGCGTCCGCCCAGCCGGCGGGCATGCCCCCACTCCAATCCTCGCCCCACCACGTTTAAAACTATTTAGTTTAGTTGGCGCCATTTAATGATATCATTACTTTTGTAGAGAAGATAGTTTTGTAATGAAGATATTTTTGTAGAGATGCAAAAAAGATAGAGTAACAAAATATATTCGGTCGTTGGAGCTTATACTTGGCGCTTTTTTTACCTTTTTTTAATAATAATTTTACATCGGACAAATAGGAATCGAATTGTTCAATAAATTCGAATAAATCAAATGTTAACTTTTATCATTATATATGTCTGTATTTTAATCAGAATCTTAGAATAAAAATTAAAAGAATAGTAATGAAAAAATACATTTACTATACATCCTTTAATATTGGCCTATAAAAAGTAATAAAACTTACCGGTTTCATGATAACAGTTACTCATCTGTAATAAACTTTTATACCAGATAAGACTTCTTTTTTCCACTTTTAAACAGTCTCAAAATACTTCACAAAGTTAAACTTCTCACGTCAGTGTTCTGAATGATAAATGGGCTAAAAGTTAAATTATGAAATAAGGTTATACATAACCTAGTAAAGTCGTCATCATAGAAATAAAACATTATCTACTCACCTGGTGAATATTGAGCAGCAATTGCAGCATCGTAAAAAAACAAGATAGATGAAAAGAGTACCCTATTGAACCGATTTCAAATATTACAATACGCAAAGCTGTGAAAAATATGGACACGAAATGGCTCCTGATGGGAGATTGGAAGATATTACTGGACACGTCGCGTGAACAAATATGTGACAGCTGCCCAGTGATGCAAACTTTGGGTTTCGAGCACCATCAAAGAGTTACTTCGGTGCTCACTCACGCAAGCGCAACTGTGTCCGTGTGCTGCGCAGAGTCTCTGCGCAGCACACGGACACAGTTGCGCTTGCGTGAGTGAGCACCGAG
>NW_011956426.1:0-1269 GCF_000949405.1 Vollenhovia emeryi | reverse complement strand
CTCGATTACCCAGTCTCGCAAAGCCTGAACACGCTCCATGCGCTCTTTCCATCGCGCGGTATCGCCATCGTCTACCTCCAACTCGGGATCGTCTCCCTCCGCGCGCGCGTTGGCCGGGGCGGGTTCCCGTCCGAAATTCAAGAAGGCAGGCGTAGCCTGTAAGGAGGTGTGGAATGCGGTATTATACGCGAATCGAAATTCTGCCAGATGAACGTCCCACTCCCTGTGGTCGCGCTCGAGAAAGGCCGTAATCATGGTTTTTACTACGCGATTCACTCGCTCGACGGGGTTCGCCTGAGGGTGATACGGCGGTACCGTCACGCGAGTAATGCCAAATTCTTCCGCGAGAGCTTTCAAATCGCGATTAACAAACTCGGTGCCGTTATCGGTTAATAAGACACGCGGCGTCCCCCAGCGATTTATTACTAGGTCCGCAATAGCCTCTCGAATTTTCTTTCCGTTCGCCTTACGGAGCGGACAACACTCGATCCATTTAGTAAAGAGGTCCTGTATGACTAACAAATACACGAAGCCACTGCGTGAAGCGGGAAACGGACCCATAATATCCGCGGCTACAACCGACCACGGCGTGTTTACCGTACGTCGTCCCATCAAGCCGGCCGGAACGTTCTGTTCGACTTTCGTTCGTTGGCAGACATCGCAACGGCGCACGAAACTCGCGACGTCGCGAAACATACGCGGCCAATAATATCTCGCCGCGACGCGCCGATACGTCTTTTCGACCCCTCCATGTCCGGCTTGAGGCGGATCATGGTTATTTCGAATTACCTCGAGACGCGATTCCTGCGGGAGCACCAATTTCCACGCTTCGAGATCGTCAACGACCTGCGATACGACCGGGTTCGGTTTTCGAAAATAAAGCGAGTCTTCCTCGACCTTCCATCCCGGGTATTTGCGCGGCTCGCTTTCGATACTTCGTACACGCGCATCGTACCATGCGTCTCCCGTGATCGCGACGGCGCACAATTCCTCGGTGGTATCGTACAATTCCTCGGCGGATTCGTACATCCGCGATAGCGCATCGGGGACGTGATGTAATGCCCCCTTACGGTGCTCGATCTCGTAGTCGTATTCTAATAACTCGAGGGCCCACCTCGCTAATCGTCCCGTCGGATTTTTCAAATTATGCAGCCACCGTAAGCTGCTGTGATCCGTGATCACTTGGAATTTATAGCCCTCAAGATACGGCCTAAATTTTCGAATCGCCCATACAACTGCGAGGCACTCTTGCTCGGTAGTCGAGTACTT
>NW_011956425.1:0-1402 GCF_000949405.1 Vollenhovia emeryi | reverse complement strand
TAGGGGAGACCGGGGCAAGTTGGCACACTTTTTACATTTTATTTTTTTCTTTTTTTGTTTACCGTATTTTGTGCCTATTTTTAGTAAAACTCGAAAGTGCAATCCTTCGACAACAGAAATATATATATATTAAAAGGTTTGAAAAGAAATTCATAGAAGCAATCCATTTTATTGTCGAGGCTGTCAAGTGAGTCAATTTGCCCCGCTAACGGGGTACATTGGCACATGATACGGGGTAAGTTGTCTAGACCGGAAAAAATATAATTTGGTTAAATTAAACGAAGAAGACAGCAGCCGCGAACCTATCGGTTGCAAAAGCGGGCAAGAACTCATTTGGTAGAAAAATATTTTCATTGTAAGGCCAAATCCCAGTCACTTGAAATCCAGCTTTAATATTTGCCGGGGATGCAGCATAATCAAGACAAGATGATACTATTCCAGGCACGTCGTAAATCGACAAATATTTGTAATATTTTCATAGCAACTTACCATTTTGCATTTACTATATCCAACATCAATATCTTTTACATCTGTTTCCATCTTTTTACAATAACGAGTCAAGGTGCGAAAAGGAATATCAAAATCTTTTGCATCACTTCTTATGGACCTGCCTTCTATTTTTACACTTCTGACAGCTTTTAACATTACGTCAGAAGAAGTCCTTGATCGATTAGTTTTTCTTTTATAATTTCGCATTTTAATACTTTCCTATAAATGAAAAGACTAAACTATTAGATAAGCTGACTTAAATAACTAATCTAATTGAAAGACGTACCACGTATACGTTGTTGTTGGTGGATATTGGCTCCCGGTCCCTACTGGGCCGACGCGGTCACTACGGGATGATGCAACCCCGCAGGATTAAACATTTATTTTCTAACAATAAGTTAGAAGACGTTCACTCCACGTCCTAAGCGGAACTTAACATTATACGTACTTAACCTAAAATAGGTAGAACACGTGCGCCACGACTCGTAGCGAGTTTGAACTTCATGTGTCAACTTGCCCCATTCTTTTTGTGTCAACATACCCCGAAGCTAGCAAAGTTCTTCCGGATCATATATATAAAATACGGTGTAAATAATATTATTGAAAAGTTCATTAAAATGTTGTCAACTAAATATATTTTCGAACTGATAGCAATTAACATAAAATTATTCTACGTTTATCAATAATATAAAGAAATTTAGGAGACTGTGAAAATCTACTTCCATAGTTAAGAATACAAATTAACGTTATTATTTCATAACTGTTGTTCATAATAAAATGCAATTTACGTCATATGTGTCAAAGATGGTTTTGCACTCCCCACTTGCTTGATTCTGCAATTTTTTAAAAAATAGCCAAAATATAAGCAATGTGTCATCTTACCCCTATAGCCAACTTGCCCCGGTCTCCCCTA
>NW_011956424.1:0-1269 GCF_000949405.1 Vollenhovia emeryi | reverse complement strand
TTTCACAATTTTCGATTGAATTTTTATAGTACATGTCGTGTAGGATTCTAACTGCATCGTTCGGTGTATCACATTTTTTTCGCCACTCATCCATATATCTTGTAAACGCACAACGAGTTCTTCGAAGATTTCATGTACTGTTTCTAGATCATCACACAGTTGAAAATATATGCGATCTACACAGTGTTCCAGTTCAAATAAAAATGATATGGTTGATGGTTTCATGTACATAGAAGTATTATTTGATGTTACTTTTACAATATTTCCGTGACGCGTTCTAACTAGTTCTAGAGCTAAATGATTAAGCTGTACCGCTGATGATGATGCCGCATCTGTTGCCTTTAGCAGCTGGTCTATTTTTTATGGATTTTTTCTGCATTCTTTCCAAATTGATTGATCTAACTCCATCTGATGTCCTTGATTATCGCCGAGAATTATTTCTATGTAGGATGCACGAGGTACTACTCTGATCCCAATATCTATGTATTTGAATGCTGCAGATGTCAGCGGTAACCTCCTGCACATGATACGCGGCGGGTTATGAGGTTCATCAGAACTGAAAGAATATATAAAGTAAAATAAATACAATTATATGTGGAAAAAATGTGGGTAAATATGCAGTAGCTTTATGGTACTTACACGTCACCACACAGTTTCTTGCATGAAACAGTTTCATGTCGAGAAACGGATGGCGTATAACTGCTTCGAGGAACATACGGCATGTAACGCCGATTGCTAAAACTGTTTGAAAAATACAATTAAATGTGGAAAAAATGTATACAATATATATGCAATATATAAAACTTTACGGTACTTACGCGTTACACTGTTTCTTGGACGACATATCCAGAGAAACGTAATGATTCATTCTTCTAACACTGTATTGGAAAACACCGGAGCAATCGACTCACTTCGACGGTGACGACTGACACTCTGAGGGCGTCTTTACTAGTTGAAGTCCCAGGAAAATTTTTAACTTACCCCACCCTTAATCCTACATCTTCCCCCGCTCACTCATATAGAATAAGATAGAATGCGATAGAAAATATATTGTTACATTAAAAATATAAATAAAACATTGTTCCAAGAATAAATTATTTTTTCTTTTCCCCCCACTCTTTTCCCCCTTATGTGCGCTAATACGATAGAAAATACAGAGAAATCGTTGACATTTTCTAAAATATTTGTTACAACATTTACAAACTGCAATTCTATATTTCCAACAGAGTTTCTCCCCCAACCAGTAAAGGATTTTAATCCTCCCACTAA
>NW_011956423.1:0-1269 GCF_000949405.1 Vollenhovia emeryi | reverse complement strand
CAGGGCTCCATCCTTAGCCCTCTTCTTTTCAACATTTACGTCAGAAGAATTACATCGTGCATCCCATTTGGAGTTAGGGTACTCCAGTTTGCAGATGATCTGGTGATTTGGGCGGCTGGAAAAGAGAGACCAAAAGTGGTGAGTTCTCTCGCTGCGACAATCGAAAAGATTGACTCCTTCCTCAAGATCAAAGGTATGGAACTGTCTATCCACAAGTCTTCATCAATGAATTTCGTTAAAAGTCGCCGGTCTGCAACCGAGTTCGAGGCTATCACTATCAAACAGCAAGCGATACCTTTAGTCACTGAACACAAGTTTCTGGGCATCATAATTGATCAATCCTTTTCAGGAAAAGCTCATTTGGCCTTTATCACTTCCAGGTGCCGGCAAATAACTAACGCGATCTCCTCTCTGGCGGGCGTCTGGTGGGGGGGCCACCCCACTCTATTACTCAACATATATAGATCCATTCTGAGAAGCATCTTTGAATATGGCCACCAAGTATTCTTCTCCAAAGGGAATCTCACTAAGCTGGAAAGTCTCCTCAAACTCAGAAATAAAGCGATCAGGACAGCTATGGGGTACCGGATGTCCACGCCTGTTAATGTAATGCTAGAAGAGTCCAGGGAACCTCCGTTCCATACCAGAATGGAATTGCTTAAACGCTCGGTTCATTTACAGAAGCGTCGCAAGAACTGACAATTCTACCATCGAAAGCATGGAGGCGGCCTCGTCTAGATCGGATTCATTTCATAAACGTGTCTGGCTATTGCAAAACATCCCGGTATTGAAGACTTACATCAAGATTAAAGACGATCTGCAAGAAATCCACAAGACCGCAGGGCCGGCGTGCATGAGGGCAGAATATGAATCACTGATTTTTAGACCAGAATATCATAAGGTATACATCGAACCATGCTTTAACCGAAATAACGTCATAACGGCGTTTATGGAAAAGGCAGGCATTATTTTGGCCGGAGCAGTAACATTCTATACAGATGGATCCAGAATTGTCACGAACTCTTCATTTAGCTCGGGAGTGGGCATCTTCTCTCCGGAATTATCATTACACGTTTCGCTCAAGCTACCCAGTAGGACGTCGATCTTCTCGGCGGAGGCCTGGGCAATTCTAACTGCTTTGGATTTCTGCAACAGACAAGATACTAAATTCGACAGTGCTGTCATATTGTCGGACTCAAGGAGTGTACTGGAAGCTATCTCGTCAGCCAACCCTTTTCCCAAGGGTTTCCTGATATCTACAATCAGAAA
>NW_011956422.1:0-1269 GCF_000949405.1 Vollenhovia emeryi | reverse complement strand
GATAGATTTGACACGAGCGATTATCCGGCAGATAACGCGTACGATATTCCACATGCTAATAAAAAAGTGCCAGGTTTAATGAAGGATGAGAATAATGGTGCGATAATGACGGAATTCGTCGGGCTCAGAGCGAAGATGTACGCGTTGAGGGTAGACGGTAAGAAAGATACAAAGAAGGCTAAAGGCGTAAAGAGTAACGTGGTAGCGCGATCGATAACGTTCGACGATTACACGCGGTGTCTCAATGATGAGATAGAAATGACTCGCCAACAGACTTGTATAAGATCGAAGCTGCATGAGGTGTACACTGTAGCCGAAACGAAAATCGCTCTGAGTCCGTATGATGACAAGCGATACGTTGTGTCCGATTCTACAGAAACGCTGCCATGGGGACATTATAAAATACCATTGTAAATATTTTATAAATTCATTTTATTTTTTAATCAGCATAGATATATTTTAACCACATCGATTATAATAAATGTATACCATTGTAAAACATGTATAATAAATGTATGCCATTGTAAATATTTTATCATTTATTTTTATAAGACATATAATCAAACATAGATATTACAATAAATGTATGTTTACAAAACATTATCCGTGCATATCCATGAATTATGTGATTTATCAAGTTCCAGCCATTTCACGTAAACCTCATTTCCTCTCTTCCGCAACACTTTCTCAACGAGGTACACATCGGGATTAGCTACACAATGCAACTCGTGTTCATAGAATCCTCCAACGATGGGTTTTCCACAGGAATCCTCCAGTATATACGTCACGGGATTAGTTTTCTGCACTTTGCCGATTTTAAACACCTCCGTCGACCAATTTGGTGTGTAACCTTTTTCAAAGACGGTCTTAAACTTACTCACGCGTACTGGGTCACCCAATCTGAATCGCGCAGGTGCAGCAATCTTTACGTGGCTGTACACCGTCGTCAACAGTTTGTCGGCGATCGCAGGCGTGACGTCGATGGGCCGCATACCTATAGTTCGATGCTTTCGCGCGTTGTAATCTGATACGAGACGTGACAGCGCGTCGATCCATCTATAGTTTCCATTTAACGTAAACATCTTCCACATATCGTTCTTTAGCGTGCGATTGAATCGTTCGACGACCGATGCCTTCATCACGGAATAGGTAGAATAATGGTTAATGTTATGTTTCTTCAAGAGTTTCTGCACGTTCGCATTGTAAAATTCCTTTCCATTGTCAGTTTGTAAATTTTTCGGACATCTTCCATCGACCCGAATTATCTTT
>NW_011956421.1:0-1268 GCF_000949405.1 Vollenhovia emeryi | reverse complement strand
GAAGTAATGGCTCTGCCTAGTCCTGGGCGTCCTCCAAGTAAAGCACAGCGCAGTCCACCGTGTGGTTTTAGTGCGGTAAGCCCAGCGGTCGCAATGTCAGCGGCCGCACCCGACCGCCATTAGGGGGGCAGTCCCACGTAACCCGGGCCACTTAATGTAAACTCCCTTCCCGGAGGGGGGCCCGGGTATCCATAAAGGATTTCCACACGTAAAAAAAAAAAAAAAGGTTTCGGCGCTTGACCTCACGACTCATGCCATGGATGCGTGCAGCTGTGGTATCGGCGCTAATCAAAGGCATCTCCGGTGATATCTATTACATGCAGATGCAGTAGACGCGAGTTTAAACGTGGAACTTTCTGGTATCACGTGCCTAGATAAGAAAGACTTTGTCAGCAGCCAGGTTTCGGCGCTTGACCCCAGGACTCATAACAAGGAAAATAAGAATACGCGTCCAGGTGTTCGCGCTAATCAAAGGCATCCCGGTGATATCTATTACATGCACGCGCCGCGGATCGCCTCGCGCCGCGGACGTCCCCACGCCGCGGATCGCGTAGCGTCGCGGTCCTCCCCCTCCCCGCGCCCGCGCGGATCGCGTAGCGTCGCGGTCCTCCCCCTCCCCGCGCCGCGCGGATCGCCGCGAAATATCTCCTTCCCCGCGCCCCGTGGATAGCCAAGCGCTGCGGAATAATAAACGCGGAACTCCTCGACATCGTTCACCTTGATAAGAAAGTCATCAGCCAGGTTTCGGCGCTTGACCCCGTGACTCATACCCGTCCAGGTGTTCGCGCTAAAAATGACAGGTCAGCACCTAGATATCTGTTACATGTCACGTAGTGACAGATCAGTACCTTGCGTGACGTCAAGGTCGCGAGTTATGACCGCCGATATCAAATTTCAAAAGTGGTCCAGAACCCCCCTATATACCCTACTCACCTATTAGCTTTCCCTCTCCTATAATTTTTTTCCAGCTAGATATAACCCATTGTATTGCAGTTTCACATGAATTCTTAGCTCTAAATCCTGATTGACAGTCGTTAATCAGATTATTACCTTCCAGGTAATTCACTAATTGTCTATGAACTATTATCTCCAGTATTTTTTCATAAATCGGCAATTTATTTATCGGTCTAAATTCTTCTACTTTTATCGTTCCTCTCACTTTACGTACAGGAACTACAACCGCTTCTCTCCATTCGCTAGGAAATATCCCTTCCTCTAACAACCTATTCATTATGTAACATAATTTCTTTCCTGCAACTGTCATTACA
>NW_011956420.1:0-1268 GCF_000949405.1 Vollenhovia emeryi | reverse complement strand
ACAATGTCTATCATTAGAGTAAAACTTAAAAAAGCACAGATAACCATAATAAAAATTATTATTTAATATTTATTAGATTACATGAAGAACATGATAAATATAACAGAAATTTGCTTACCCTTGTCAATGTTTAGCAACTTTCTTTTCTTTTGACGCGTTATACGTGAATAACTCTTTTCTTCACCATTGAATCCTTGTATTGGCGTTATTGTTGCTTTGTTTACGCTTGTGTCACTTTCAATATTATGTAATATGGTAGATTTTGTCGTACAAAGTACACTTTGAATACCTTCTCTTTCAGAATTATGTATATTATTACCTTCTATAAAAAGGAATGCAATTGATATTGATATTTTAAATATGAAGCACAAGAAAATCACAATAAAAAAAAGTGAATTTATTATTGAAGAAATTTAATTGAAAAATATTTATGTATGTTTCATATTTTACATGTTTTAACAATGTAATCCTTAAACGAATAAATAATTAAATTTGTTGTATATTAAAATTTTAAACTGATGGACCATATAGTTTCCAGGAAAGTAAAAGTAAAAGTTAGAGTTTCTTTACATAGTTTCTTAAGGTGGGGCGTACGGGTCCCGCTGGAAGAATAGGCCCGGGGTATCACCTGCCTGTCGTAAAAGGCGACTGAAAGGTGCAGAGTTCGAGGAGTCGAGGGGACTCCTAGGCGGGCGTGGGCTGGGAATCCCATGACCCGCCTGCCCCCACACACAACCGAGGGGCGCGGCGGAGGGCCGGGTGGCACCCCCGCCGCAAATTGGAGGAGAAGGCCCTTATCAGGGCCAGGCCCCAACACCAGGGTGTAGAGGTGCGCGAAGTTACGCGCGGCGCGGGGACTGTGCGGGAAGACTGCGTTTGTATACCCCGACAGTCCCCAATAGCGCAGAGAAGTCCACCCCCGGTGGTTTTAGTGCGGTAGGCGCCCTCCATTGCACGCTGGCCCCAGGTCGTCAATTGCCTGGGGTACAGGGAGGGCGAGTCCCACACACCCCCCCGTCTCTGTCCCAGCAGGGCGGGGGGACGGTCCATGAGGATTTCCACCGGGTCTCAAAAAAAAAAAAGTTTCTTAAGGTGATATGTCAAAAACGACTGATATGCCACTAATTATTTTTTCATATATTATTAAACCTTCGTGATGGATATACCTTCATCAAGTAACTCGGCTTTTAGCATATTTTCACATCTATCGGTGAACATGCGTAAGAAATGTTCGAGATGTAACCTACAAAAATAAAAAGTACAGTTTT
>NW_011956419.1:0-1268 GCF_000949405.1 Vollenhovia emeryi | reverse complement strand
CTAAGACCGAAGTGTCTTTGTTCCCTCGCAATGCGCGAGATGCGCCGCCGCGATCCGTCTCTCTCTTCATCGCGAACGCTCTCTTACACCGATCTACCGTTACTCTACAGCGCACGCTGGACAATACTCGATGGCGAGAATGTTACAAAACTTAAAATATAATTAAATGATTACACTTAATCCTACATATATAATGTATATTTATTTTAAAGCGATCCCTATACTAATTTAATTTATTTTACAAATACCTTACAACTACTTCTTCCTCCAGGCATTTCCTATATAACTTATTTATTTCGTACTCCCGTTGATTTACAACAAACGTCTCTAGGCAGTCTCTACATAAGAATGCCGGGATGGCATTCATTATAAATTTACGACACCCGTAACAATACGATTTCAATGTCGATATGAATTGGACTGGGGCACAAAATCCGTGCCACGCGGTTCTCAACACGTAATTGTTTGGCCTGCCCATGTGGTTATAGCAATCGCTGCACAACCGTATTTTGTCCCCATCATCGCCAATAAATATCTCCTCGTCGCGTGCAGATGTTATGCAAAGACCCTGCATAAAAGTAAGGTAGGCTTCGTGGTATTCAGGTATGACCCCGTCTATGGGGCCATACCACTCCAGCCTCTCCGCCTCGCTCCTATCATCAACGGGAGGCCGCATGGTTCCGTAAACATTAATCTCATTATCATCAACCTGAGCGGTGACGAGCTTGATCTAAAGAATAATTTGAACTTACCTATTTCTTCGTGTTCAAAATAAATTTCTTCAGATTAAAAGCTGCGAATCGTCTTGGCTGTTTCTTTCCAGATGATTTCTTCTACTGTGGTAGTCAGATTAAAAGCTGCGAATCGTCTTGGCTGTTTCTTTCCAGATGATTTCTCCTACTGTGGTAGTTTGTAGGCTTTCGGGCCATTTATATATGCCACATTCATATCATTTACCCCATCCCGCACCCCATCTTTGTCAGCAGATCTGTGCGGGTGCTTGATCCCAAGGAAATTAATATGCACACCCTGGCGTCTGCGCTAATCAAGACATCTCCGGCGATATCTATTACATGTAACTCTGCATCTAGCAAATAATGCCTCTGTCAAAATTGTGTATCAGCGCTTGATCCTCTGTCTCATCCCACGTCTACCATCAAGACATTCCCGATGATATCTATTACGTGCTGACGCAGTAGGTGCGAGTATAAACGCTTCTCGACATCGTTCACCTTGATAAGAAAGTCATCAGTCAGGTTTCGGCGCGT
>NW_011956418.1:0-1268 GCF_000949405.1 Vollenhovia emeryi | reverse complement strand
TCTCGTTGAGCTATTATTACAAATGTCACGATGCTAAAGCGTACCTCCTTCCTATGTAGTTAATAATTTTCTAACTGAGGTTTGTGACTTTTTAATAGTACAGTGTACTAGAAAATTGGTATCCAATATTTTAGCGGCGCATTTACAATTATTATATGACTAACAATAAGTATCAATATAATTAATTATTTCTCCGTATGCATAAGTTCAATATGCATATTTATTTCTTACCAACGTTTTGTAAGAAAAGTATATAAATATTTTTAGCACCTCGAGGCCATTTTGTTTTTCTAATTTGTGCATCATCAACTTCAACCCAGCTATTAGACAACCCTTCTCTACATATACTGGTGTAATGACCTTCCTTAATACACGAACCATTATGAAATATAGTATTCATGACTTTATATGACTGTCCAGCTATTGACACTTTAGTTGTTGGAATATTACTTATATTAAATTTACGTATTGCTTTAGTTACTTTATCATCCAATGACGAAAATAATTGTAAATGAATAATAACTATATCTCTTGTCAATGTTTTCTAAACTAACCTCAAACTATTATTATAAAGCACAATATGAATACAAACGATTACAAACATTAACAAAAATAATATTTCGAAATGTTATACATAGATACTCACAGGATTTATATTTTCCTTATCCATTTCACTCATACTCTTACAAAAAGAAAACGCAAATCTAGATTCCGCCGTAGAGACTGGCGTATTACGCTAAAATAATGAATTCCGCGGAACGACAACGTACCGAAAACAGCGGAACGTCGACGATTGGTCAGATTCTCGAGACGCGCAATCCGCGATACGCGCGATACGCTCCATGGGACTCCACCCTGAGAAGTCGATGGAACAATATGCGGATCCGTTGTATAGGAATTGGTACGTTGCGGCAATTCGGTTTGTAATGTTCGGCCGAAGCAATTCGAAGAGATTACGGAGGGCCTCCTCGACGCGGGAGGCCAGATTATGTATGTCGTACGAACCATTACAGTCGCTCGCCCAACGCCTCTGGTTCCGGGGACCATCACGAATGTCACTAATATCACAGTCCACAATCGGGCCAGAGATCTCTGGGGCCCTCCCATGTGGGTACACAAGGAGGTTCCTGTGCTCCTCTGAATATGGCCCCTCCCCAGCGTGCGACGATCGGGATCTGTAAAGATTTTTTCCATTAGTGTTTCTAGTATATTTTTGCGAGGTAATTCGTGGTTGTGCTGCCTTAGAGGCATAAGAAGGTGGAGGAGAC
>NW_011956417.1:0-1268 GCF_000949405.1 Vollenhovia emeryi | reverse complement strand
GAGAGAGAGAGAGAGAGAGAGAGAAAAAGGGAGGGTGGGAAGATTGAGAGAGGGGGAGAGACGCACGCATACGCACACACAGATAATATCATAATTCATTCAATCTCACCTTTGAAAAAAGGAGATTGAGAAGAGTAAGTTTAGCTGAATTCGCCTATCCATATCCACCACCGCAATCGTTCACGCCATCCACAGAATTATTCTCATAATTTAGAGGATATTTAATTTTTCTTTTTAAGTGAGGATTCCATATTTTCTTCGTCTTCACGACGCTTCCGCTTGGCACGTTTATTTTTCTGCTTTTCAACATGAATTTTTTTTTCGGCATCTATCCTCTGATATTTGTCGTACGCATCGTGCAATATTTGGTCCATATTATCTTCGAGCACTGAAATTTAAAGGATTTTTATAAAAGTTGCCTAGGTTATTCATTGAAACTTGCTAATTCTGAATTTTTAGGTTTTTTTTAGACCAAAAAAATACAACTTATTGATATTAGGTTGATATAACTTACATTTTTTAAATTCTTCGTTTTCTTGATTCATGATGTTATATTCCTAGATTTGATAGTCAATTTTATTTATTCTTGAATATAGCAACTAAAGTTATATCAAGAGACACGTTACCCAGTGTGAAATGATTCTTTGATCGACGTAGAAATGATTTTGAATCAAATTCAAATGATTTTCGAATCAAAATAATTTAAATTTCAGTACTTGATGATAATATGGACCAAATCTTGCATGATGCTTACGAGAAATATGAAAGGATAAAAGCTGAAAAATAATTTATTTAACATGCGGAGGCGTCGTGAAGAGGAACAAAATATCGAATCCTCGGCAAAAAAGAAAAGTTAAATATTCAGTTGAATATGAGAATAATCCTGTTGATTGCCTCATCGACGGCGGTGGTCGATATGCATGGGCGAATTGATTGGAATTTTCCATTCTCAATCTCGTTTTTCAATGGTGAGTTTGGATAAATTATGCTATTATGTCTGTGTGCGTATGCGTGCATCTCTCTCCCTCTTTCACTCTACAACCCCCTCCCTCTCTCTCACACTCTCCCTCTCTCTCAAAAACACACACACACACACACACTCTCTCTCTCTCTCTCTCTCTCTCTCTCTCTCTCTCTCTCTCTCTCTCTCTCTGTCTCTCTCTCGCTCTCTCTCTCTCGTGTATGTACATGTGTGTCTCACTTTCTCATACATATACATGCGCGTGTATGTGTACGTGTGTGTATGCGTGATATAATGGATTATATTA
>NW_011956416.1:0-1268 GCF_000949405.1 Vollenhovia emeryi | reverse complement strand
CATGTGCGTTACCCAAAGCGTACCACGTGGAGGTAACACGGTCGGATTTACGCTTCTTACACACACTCGTGTGCGTGCGTGTGGGCGTGTGCGTGTGCGTGTGCGTGTGCGTGTGTGTGTCAAAAGTGTTACAGTGTGTCAAAAATACGTAATTTTAAGGAACAAAACAATGTATTCTTTTTTAAAGCACAGGACGAGGAAGATGAATATATCGAAATAAATCATTGACAGTTTTAAAGTTGAAACTTCAAGCTTTAAAATGCTTTTTTAATTTTGTGTCTACGATTATTTTTCGCCCAGTTTTAGTGGTTTGAAAATAGCCCAATTTTTAGGGTATGAAAAGTGTTCCCAATTTTTTTTTAGTAGTGTACATAAAATCTTTTAGAACGTGAAAAAACGCGCGATGAAACGTGCGAAGAAACTCGCAAAGAAATGCGTGAAGTAACGCATCCAAAATCAAATATGGACGTTATAACTACAAGTTAGTAACACAATATTTATTAAAAGTTAATTAATATGATATGTTCGGTGTGTAGATGTTCAGAGAGAGAATTGTAACATACAGTATTATAAAAATTAAATTTGGCTTATGGAATGGAACTAAATTTAATTTCTTAATATGTTGTTTGACAAATTTTCTTGTTTTTGTATTTGAATTTTTTTCCCTAATGATCAATATAATTTCAATCAATGTAAAGAACTAAATCTGTCCAAACAGCGGACCGATATAACTCAACATCGTGTTGTTCCTTTTCTTCATAAAGTTCAGTTTATAAAGCATGATTGTATTCTGTGAGCCAAATAATCTTTTTTGTTACACTTAAGTCGAATCAAATATAAAATTCTTTATTATGGACATTATTATTTAGATATAAGGGATTTGGAAACATTATTTAACGACCAAAAGAAACATTTAATTGAATCCATGGAAAAAATAATTAAAAAAGAAATTAAAAGTGCAAAAAGTAGCATTTTGTACAGCGTCCGTAGAGGATATGATGAAATAAAGGCTAAAATGGCAGTACGGTCGTTAACAGGACAAAGTGAGACAAATTTACAAAAAGAACTAGGTCTCGATAAACCTTTTGAAACGTACGAATCATTTGTAGCCTTTGACAACCAATTACAAGATGACGACTTAAGTAAAATAATGGTACTTTTCATAACATTACAAATAATTATAATAATAATAATAAACAAGAAATATAAAACATAACAATAAGAAAACAAAACATAACAAAAACATAACATAATAAACAAAAACATAG
>NW_011956415.1:0-1268 GCF_000949405.1 Vollenhovia emeryi | reverse complement strand
TGCATATATATGGAGCGCTTCCGCTGCGCGACGAGTTATGGAACGTGCATACAATCGTGGTGAACGACGAACATATCTTATTGGTAATTGTTATTAAGAATATTTTATGTTAGAGATTATTGCTGTAGAAAGACAATTTTATTGTTGATATATAATTTACGTAAGCCATATGTATTTTATATTGTCTGTTTTAATGAATTCTTAAGTTATTTTTGTTTTAAATCTAAATTTTTATTAAAAATTTTTAAACGGAGCTGAAATAAATCTAGTACATTTTGTTTATACAGGTGATTCAGGCTATCCGCTAGAACCGTGGCTGTTGACTCCTTTGCCCCGAGAGCTGGAAGGTACTCCACGTTTTGCCTATAATGAAGCATTATGTAGTGCAAGAAATTGTATCGAACGTCTTTTTGGTGTACTGAAATCTACTTGGAGATGTCTTTCTCGACACAGAGTTTTGCAGTATGAGCCTGGCTTTGCTGGGAGAATTGTCAATGCTTGCGCAGTCCTCCATAATATGAGGAATGCTCACGGCATAGTTGATGATGTTCTATTAGATGAAATTGATCACGAACATATAAATGAAAATTGTGGTGATGCTCATGATATTAATGATATTCGTGGACCTCTTGCTATCGCACGTCGCATCCAAGAGCGTTTAATAGCAGAGAGATTTACAAGATAAAATTGTATGATGTATATTGTTTATAAATAAAATGAGGAAAATATAAAATATTTCTATTATGATTATGAATTGTTCATTTCAATCCATTGTATTGTAATAAAAAGCAGACAAAAGTAACAAATAATTACCAAACAATAATACTTTGTTAAAAAATAACATTAGCATACAATACACACCTATACATTTAAATATTAGAATAAACACAAGCCCATTTTTAAATATAGTATTTTATATCTTGTATCTTTGGTAACATCACATTTTTATCACATCTTTTATGCATTATTAGTATATAACTTATGTCAAAGTTACAATTTAGCTTATCCTAAAACTTAACTTAATATTGCATTTTATTCAAATAAAAAAATTATTGAATTTAAAAGTTGAAACTTTTGTAGATACTATTAGGTTGTAGTTATTATAAAAATAAAACTGTAATTGTATATACAGTGTACATGTAGTTACTGTGTACTGTATATACAAACTATAATACATTTAGCAAAGAAATCTTTGCAGTCTTGAATTCTCTAGGAACTGTTTAGTCTTAAAAGAAGTGTATATCAAAATTTAGCAATTAAAGCAAATT
>NW_011956414.1:0-1268 GCF_000949405.1 Vollenhovia emeryi | reverse complement strand
ATACAGGGTGTTTCTTGGCTGTTGTGACAACTTTTTACCATAGGAAATGGGTTACCGACTGCAACTTTAGTTCACTGAACGGCACGAGAGGGCAGCTGCTTAGATCTCAGGGCTGTTGCAGGCAAGTTGAAAACTTGTTCCACTCACGGACATCACGCGGAGAAAAATAATTCGCTAGCACAGTATACCATATGTAAATTTAAGTAAATTTTGTCTGTTATTTAATAATAAAGTTATTTTCTCGTTTATGGTCAACTCTGTGTTAAGAACACTAATTTTATTGAAAAATAATTGTGCGAAATATTTAGTTAAAGAAATAAAAGAATTTCTGTTCAGTCCAACGTTCTGCTGTAATGATGAATAATTTTAATAATGTATAATAAAGAGATTTTCGTATCGCCATCACATTCTTATCAAATACATATGCAGTATTCAAGTAGCAGCAACAATTTCGCTGCAACAGCAAAATTATTTTTTTCCGTGCGTATCATAGAAAGTATATAATTATAAAATAATGTGTGGTGTTAAAATAATAAACAAAAAGTAAACATAAAAATAAAGAATGTTTTCTTACACGGAAAAGAAAGATTAGCTACCACATACTAACAGCTAACATTTTTGCGTAATAAAGTAATAGCTCTCGCTGCAAAAATGTTAGCTGTTAGTATGTGGTAGCTAATCTTTCTTTTCCGTGTAAGAAAACATTCTTTATTTTTATGTTTACTTTTTGTTTATGATTTTAACATCACACATTATTTTATAATTATATACTTTCTATGATACGCACGGAAAAAAATAATTTTGCTGTTGCAGCGAAATTGTTGCTGCTACTTGAATACTGCATATGTATTTGATAAGAATGTGATGGCGATACAAAAATTTCTTTATTATACATTATTAAAATTATTCACCATTACAGCAGAACGTTTGACTGAACAGAAATTCTTTTGTTTCTTTAGCTAAATATTTCGCACAATTATTTTTCAATAAAATTAGTGTTCTTAGCACAGAGTTGACCTTAAAAGAGTAAATAACTTTATTATAAAATAACAGACAAAATTTACTAAAATTTACATATGGTATACTGTGCTAGCAAATTATTTTTCTCCGCGTGATGTCCGTGAGTGGAACAAGTTTTCAACTTGCCTGCAACAGCCCTGAGATCTAAGCAGCTGCCCTCTCGTGCCGTTCAGTGAACTAAAGTTGCAGTCGGTAACCCATTTCCTATGGTAAAAAGTTGTCACAACAGCCAAGAAACACCCTGTATA
>NW_011956413.1:0-1267 GCF_000949405.1 Vollenhovia emeryi | reverse complement strand
ACTAATACCTCGTTGAATACGGTAAAAGAAAAGCTCACCACTTATTTCTCACCGAAGAAAAATCAAATCTTCGAGAGATATAAATTTAATTCTCGCACCCAGCAGCCCGAAGAGAGTGTCGACTCATTCGTGACAGCGTTACACACGCTAGCTGAGACGTGCGACTACGGCACATTGAAGGAAGACCTCATCCGCGACCGCATCGTCATCGGCATCCGGGACACGAAGACATCAGAGCGTCTGCAACTTACGGCGGACTTAACACTCGAAAAAGCAATCACAACCGCAAGACAGGCGGAAATGCAGTCAAAAGAGGGCAAACTCATACGCAAGGACTTAGCCGACTGCTCGGGTTTACACCAGGTAGCATTCAAACGGAATAAAGCCCCTCATTCAAACGGGAAGAAATTCTCAAGGAAGAAGGACGACCCACAGGTAAAGGCCAAATCTAAACCGTCCTCCCAAGGAAAGTCAACCTGCTATAGGTGCGGACTGGAACAGCACAACGATCCGAAGAAATGCCCAGCGCTCAAATCTACATGCCACAAGTGCAGCAAAGTCGGACACTGGGATCGCGTATGCCGCTCAAGCAACGTCCGAAGGCTAGAAGAACGCGACGACGACGAAACCGAGGACATCGCATTCTTAGGATCAGCAAGCAACAAGACGATAGGGAAACCGAGCGAATTCCTAATCAACTTGAAAATTGTAGATTTCGCGACAGAATTAAAATTCTTAATAGATACCGGCGCAGACGTCACTTGCATATCTAATAGGCTCGTACCGAAGAACCTCAAAGACAGATTGTCCCCTCCGGATAAAATCATTCTCGGTCCAGACGGTAAAAAGTTAACAGTCGATGGCGTCATGCATGTTAAGATTGCGCGAAACGGTAAAACTTCTAAGTCGAAAATTTACATTTTACGGGATCTGAAACAAAACTTACTGGGCAAACCAGAAATCCGTAAGCTCGATTTAATTCGGGAAATATGTAGTTTGCAAGTAAACGGTGATACAACCTCTAAGATAATACAGGAATATAGCAAAGTTTTCAACGGGATCGGTCAATTCAAAGACGAATTAAAAATAGTTTTAAAAGAAGGAGCCCAACCTTTCTCGCAATCTGTACCACGAACTGTTGCAATACCACTGTTACAAAAACTAAAAGTAGAACTAGATAATCTTATGGATCGGAAAGTAATAATACCCGCTGACTCCCCTACTGATTGGTGCAGCCCAATCGTAGTTGTACACAAAAAAGGTAGCG
>NW_011956412.1:0-1267 GCF_000949405.1 Vollenhovia emeryi | reverse complement strand
TCCCGATCTATTCTATATATACCCACTTTTAAACCACGCAAATTTGAATAAATTTTGAAATCTGGGCGACGAAAATTGGTTGTGTGTTAATGATTGCAATTTCAAAATATTATTTCTAATGTGAAGATCCATTGCAAAATCTAACAATATAATTCGAAAAAATATTTAATAAAATGTTTCCATAATCGGAAGCCGTATACATCTAATGGCTGTCTTTTTCTCGTCGTACCGGCCGGAATAGTTAAGAAAATAATATCTGTCGCAGAATCTGGTCTTGTTTCTGAAAGTATGTTGGGACAGTGTCCACTCCACGAATCCAATAATAGTACTAATCGTGGTCCGACATTCGGAAAAAAGACATCTTTCCATGAGCATCATCTATGCAATGAATATGTGCCATAAATGTAATACAAATTTTGAAATATTAAAATATATTATGTTGTTACTAATATTGTTTTATTAATACATATTACATATGCAAATAGAATAAAAATCTGTATTTTTTTAACTTACTAATTGCAGCTTTATTTTAATCTACCTAGATCTTGAATCCAATTTGTAATCTTTTATTATATTTATTTTTATTTTATTTATAACTTTCCATATAAATTAATTTTATTTTCTTCTCTGCCAAATTTTCTAACACGTATAACAGCTACATTCAGCGCAATACGATCGAATGATTTAAGCGCAAGATGACGTAGAAAATCTATGTTTTCATTATCGATTCGCTTCGATACTGATTTAAATTGATTGACTTGACCTGATGTGCAATATTGTCAAAGATATCGGTGATAACTCATCTTTAACGTATTTTTTACAGCATAATACGTCATACGACATATTTCGTCGCAACTGGAAAGGAGTAACGCAACACCTACCTACAGCGCGACGCCTACACCTCATACATCTGATTTTCCCAAAAATCAAATCGTCGTATCATAATAAAAATATACATGGATATAATTGTCATTTGATGCTCTTAAACTTCTGCGTTGAAACAATTTTTTTAATTTTTTCAAAATAATGGTGAGGTGGGGGTAAATTAAAAAATTTGACATTGTTGAAAAATGTGATTACGCCAAGGTGAAGACTATAGAAAACAATAAAACTTTTGTCTAAAACATTTTTCCATAAAACTTATATTTTCGGAGATATTCGTAAAAAATGAAAAAATCCGTTATTTTCGAGGGGCTGTTTCACCCCCTAGACGTCGAGTAAAGCCGATAAAAAAATACGGGTCTAATACTTTTTATGCTCTACAGTC
>NW_011956411.1:0-1267 GCF_000949405.1 Vollenhovia emeryi | reverse complement strand
CGCTAAGGCGGAATCCGTGGACACAAAACAAATTTTGAGGAATGGATATTTGGCGTTAGTTCGCAAGGGGAGGGATGAGGAAGTTGGAACTAGCGAAAATCCCTTGGAATAAAAAGTAGAAATTAATTGGGGGAAGGGAGGTCGTCGAGCCGAAACAAACGAAAATAAAAGACAACGTGCGACTTACTACTTGTTGCGGTCGTTGAAGGAGCTGGTGGATTCTCCGGCGAAGGCGGGTGGATCAGGTTTGCAGACCGTGTGGCGAAACCGCGCACAGATTTTAGTTGAATTTGATAATGAAAAATGTTTGCTCAGAACTCGGAGGATCACGGAATTGTACTTGTAAGAATCGGGAGCTGCCAAAGAGAGCGAGTGATATACTCAGGAGCCGCCAAAACAGAGTGCGTTGAGGCAGCAGGCTTCGGGTTTATATACGATTTTTCGGGGGTGGATCTTGGTCATGGGACGTGGAAGGAGATTTTGGATTTTGGTTTTCCATTGGTGGAGAATTGGGAGGTGTCGGGGGGTTGTCTTTCTTATTGGCGACCCGACCATTAAATCGTAATCGCCCTTTGATATTTGTTTATGGGTATCATTTCTTTCAGCGGCTCTCGAAAAATTCTGAGTTTACCCAGATAGCATTTTGACATCCAATGTATATACATTGCATATACATCAGTGTATATGACATATCCTATGAACATGCAGTGATATATCAACGACATACATTGGATATCGTAGGTATGTGCAAATGCAACGCGCTGTAGATGCAATTTATATCCATGCAATATACATGTGTATATTTGCCGAACATTTTATGTACATGTGTTTATTGAAAAAAAAAAAATTTCAACTAGTTTTTTAAATAATTTTTTATAATTTAATATACATATACGAGTATCACGAGACACGGTAGTGTCTCGCGCCAAGTGTAAGCGTAGCTAGTACACGCGTGCGAGACCGACCGTGTAAGTTTACGCGAGTACACGAGTTGACGGGCCCTCAGATTTTCGGATCTCAACAACGGCTGATCCGACGAAATTGAGACTGCGCTTAATCGATAGCCTGGGTACGATTTGCATAATAAAAGTGTTTTTACTTTTCTCCTACGTGCCCCAGGAATGGAGGTATAGCAATGCAAAAGTCACATTTGTTAAATTTTGGATTAAGAAACGTCTTTGTCGTCGTCTTGGTCGTCGTCGTCGTCGTCGACCAGACCAACATTTTCACTTGACTTTTCACTTGACCACGTTGCAATTGACCACAG
>NW_011956410.1:0-1267 GCF_000949405.1 Vollenhovia emeryi | reverse complement strand
CACTTTATACCGGACGACATTCCAATCGTTAACGATTCCACGTCCGATGCTACGGACAAGCCTTCCGCTTCGACAAGCGCTTCGTCCGATACCGTAAAGACTTATTCTGGTCCGAAGAAAAAAGTACAAATTAGACTAGATAAAAATACGGTATGTAAACCCCCGCGTTAGTCAAAGCCTGACACGAAAACCTTCAAGGGGTAATCCCATAGCGCGTAAAAGTATATTCCCCGTTTTCCATTTTAGTTTATGTCAATTCTCATCTTGGATACGGTCGCGTATTTTCTTTGTTTGTACATCCTGCGTATGCGTTAGTTTTTAAGCAGCGGTACTAGTCATAAGTTTTGCACATCCTGCGTATGCGTTAGTCTTTAAGCAGCGGTACTAGTTAAGTTTTTATACATCCTGCGTATGCGTTAGCTTTAAGCAGCGGTATTCATTCCTTGTTACAATATTTCAAATTCAATACAATGTACATCCTGCGTATACATATTCCCTTAGTTCTAAGCAGCGGTACTAATTATAAGTGTGCAATACATCCTGCGTAAGCATTTAACTATAAGTAGCGGTATTGTAATCACGTCCTGCAACATTTTGTATAATTTTCGGCAGCGCCGATTACTCAGGTATATTTTTTACTTCTCTCCAGCGTTACCACTCGGGGGGGAGTGTGTGGCGACTTGAGTTGCCCATCTTGACTACGACACATTCATGGTCGTAGTGGCGCTGTCCGAGCGGGACAAAGAAATGTAACAGTCGTTCCTCTCAACTCGTACGATCGAGACCGATCACCCCGACGTGCGATTGAGATACAATAAAGTATTCGTATTACTCTCACAAGTGAGTTACGTCATTACCGCCTTAGCCAATATAAACCAGCTACCGGCAAGGAAGTTCTGTGGCACTTCTGCCGGGGCTTCTAAAGCATCTAAGCCCACAGGAAAGAGGCGGACAGAAAGCTCAAGGGGCTCCAAGAGCAGCAGTGCCAGATAGAGCAAATTCTGCAGGGGGATTATGACCCCCGGCAGTACGAGGGCGCTCAAAGAAGTAAGAGGCAGAGGGAGCTGGGGGAACAAATCCCCCAGCTCCCTACCCGGGATCTCGTGGCCCAGGTGGTCGAGCACGTTTGCAAGATCGACCAACTGGCCAAGACGAGTAAAAACTTGAATGGCACCGTCACCGGAGCGATACGGGACGGTGCCCTCTTCACGAGGCTCGCAGTGGACGCACTGTCCACGCGGATGAAGGGCGGGTCGAGCGAAGAGAA
>NW_011956409.1:0-1267 GCF_000949405.1 Vollenhovia emeryi | reverse complement strand
GTTATCCTTATTATTTGTTAATAACTGTAATTCAGAAAACGAGAGTGCAAATATTTATTATTCTAATTCGGATATGAGTTCCATTGAAGATGATTTTAATGAAGATGAATCATTGTCAGATGCAACTGACAATGATTTTCAGAGCTTATCATCAGAAGACGCTTTAAATACTGAAAAGTCTTTAATTGATGAATTAAGATCTTGGATAATTAAACACAAAATTAGTCAGAGTACGGTAAATAATTTATTAGGAATTTTGTTAAGAAATAATATAAGCGTTCCAGTCAATTGTAGAACATTAATGAAAACGCCACGTGATACATTCTCACTAATAATAAAAATGGATGACGGAAAATATATTCATTTGGGATTTGAAGAAGGTTTGAGATATTCGATAAAAAAACACTTTCAACCTTTATGTCCAGCAGAATTAAAAATAAATATAAATATCGATGGCCTACCTATTTCAAAAAGTTCTGGTAGTCCATTTGGCCAATTTTAGGTGCTATAGTTGCAGATTTTTATACTGAACCATTTGTTATTGGCATTTATCATGGTAATGCAAAACCAAAAAATGTTGATGTTTTTCTAAATCCATTTGTAAAAGAAGTAAAACCCATTCTTGATAATGGGTTGAATATTGATGAAAAGATTATTCGTATTACATTAAATGCGATTATATGCGATGCTCCAGCTAAATCGTTTATTTGTGAAATTAAAGGTCACACAGGTTATTTTAGTTGCACAAAGTGTATACAAGAAGGTAAATTTATCAACAACAAAGTCGTATTTTTAGAACAAATTTCAACCTTGAGGACGGATCATTCTTTTAAAACTAGACAGCATGAAGAACATCATATTGAAAAGTATTTAAGTCAAGCAACTTCTTTAGAAACATTAAACATTGGAATGGTTTCAGCCGTGCCATTAGATTGCATGCACCTAATTTTTCTTGGTGTTAATAAAACAATGCTTCGATTTCGGATTAAAGGTGCAAAAAATATACGATTGACTTCTGTTTTATTAGATAAAGCTCAACAACGTAATAATAAATTGAAAATGTGCATACCCATTGAATTTGCACGTCGTCCAAGAGATTTGTTTGATATAGATCGGTGGAAGCGCGGTCGCCTCGCGTCGCGATCGGGCATGCGCGCGCAGCGCTCCTGTGGCGCTGCACGATCTGACCCGGCTGATGCTGCCATCACGCCGGTCACGAACTGTTCGAGATTCATTTCTGAATCTCGGTCAGTTCGTGACCGGCGTG
>NW_011956408.1:0-1267 GCF_000949405.1 Vollenhovia emeryi | reverse complement strand
AAATTTCTAATTTGCACACTTTATTAATAAGTAATTAATCAGTAATATTGTTTTATATTAGCCGCATAGATATTTTCTCCTTTAATTCTCTTTTGCTTTGCGAGACATGAGCGAATAGAAAATTAATACCCGAGAAAAATTAATCAAATTATTATATTTATTATATGGTTATTTTTAGGTTGGACCTTGATGCATGACACGATGTCCAATATCGAAAAATTCGACATCGCAATGCCAAGTAAAAAAGACAGGAAACTTCTAATGCAAAGGAATAAATCTAATAATGAAGAAAACATCAAGAAATTATCCCAAATAAATTCGAACAAGGTTCACTATTTCTTCGTAAATATAACGTTCTCTCATTTTCCGTGACCCGGCCAAGAAATGTGTCTACAGCAGAAGTCCTTAATTTATTAATTTTATTTCTACAATTAAAAACAATACTATTTGCACTTGTAATTGCATGTAAATGCTGAATACATTCAACATTTTTAATTTGAAATTTGCCATTTGCCTTTATTTATTTCTATACGATAATTTAACTGTACTGATGTTTGAAGTTATTGAATGTTCTTGATAGGTGTAGAGGAAGAAAAATGGAAAAGCCATTAATGATGGATCAGTGGAAGGTATTTCCGCGCGAAGTGCGGGCTTAAAGATTAAAATGTGTCTATACAATACCGCTCAAAAGTCTAACATCACCTATCAAGAAGATTCAATAACTTCAAACATCAGTAGTTCAATTATCGTATAGAAATAAGTAAAAGGCAAATAGCAAATTTCAAATTTAATTTTTATATTACAACTATATAATAAGTACACTTTATAAAATAAGACAATAACGATAACTAATAATAGACACATTCTAAAGAAATAATCATGAAACTAATCCCATGGGATTAGTTTCATGATTACATATTATGAAAGTGCACTTTCATATGAATACGTCGGTCCTGCTTCAATTCATAATATATAAATACTTGATAATTTCAAATACGCAGGATAAACGCACAACCCATGATGTAATAAATGCCTGTAAAGAAAGGGCGAAAAGTATTTTAAAGGAAACTCAACAAGCTGATAGAAAGAAAACCCGCTTTAATGTAAGTGACCTACATATTTTATCTTTAATCATCGATCTAATTAGAAGTTAAATGTAATGTTAAATTTTTTCCATTTTTAGTGGTCCAAATATGTGGATGGAGACACATCATCGGATTCTGAAAATTACAAACCTATGGAAAAATAGAAGAACGTTTAGGAGCGA
>NW_011956407.1:0-1267 GCF_000949405.1 Vollenhovia emeryi | reverse complement strand
GAGAGAGAGAGAGAGAGAGAGAGAGAGAGAGAGAGAGAGAGAGAAAACGTTACGATAGACTATCTCTGTCCTTCGCATCGCGTCTTCAGCTTGTCCGCACAGTCTATCTGTGGCCGCGGGCCGATTCGCGCTCGTCGCTTGTAACGTAAATCGAACCGCAGCCACAAAGTCTGTAGTTGCTTGTGTGTCGTATATACATGTATTTCCAATACATGTTTACGACTAGAAATCAATAATTTGGAATGGTAACATAGGAATTACAAATGTCGATAATTACCGACATTATCGACATTTTTAATTCCGTTCAGATGAGGGCGCTATCCCGTCGGAGTTGGCCCGTCACTCCAGCATCCCCTTAAGTTAATAAACTAATTATTTCTGTGATAAAGCACGGGGAACCATAATTTCTTTGAATAATTTGTTAATAACAATTAAGTTAAATTATTATTGAATTATTTTGTTTCTTATGATGGGACAGTATTGATTTTCATCGATAGTAAGGTTGTTAAAGTAGCTTGGAGTCAGATAAAAAATAATTTAGTCGAAAAGTGCTAGTTTAACACATTTTTTCTTACATATTTTTGCACCAACACAAAAAATCAAAATTCGGCTCTCACAGTTCTCTTCAGAATTTATTTCCGAGTATTTCTGTTCAAGAAACATTAAAATCGGTTAAGAAATACGACCTGTAGCCTATTTTGAACAAGTGTTTGTCCGTTCCAGACCACTGTGCGATGGCCTGGGATCTTTTGACAAGATCCGAAAAATCGCAAGCGCGTTGGTTAACTGCTAACCATCACGGACTACAATGGCGTGACGGAGACATTCCGTACATCCGCGCCAAGGACATCATACGGCGAACCATATGCGAAGGGTTGGAAAACGATGCAATGATCTATGTGAAAGGACTTGAGAAGATGAATTGGCTCAAGGATTTACTTGGCAGCCCCATTCGCAATGTCAAGTCCGTAGACGTGGATTTTGAGGACATCGATCGTTTACAGAATTTGACCGCGGTTGATTCGTTGCGGTGCAGACGTCATGTCAATCATTGCGCAATATCAAACGTATTCAAATTGCGCGATTGGTGGATTCAGCGAACAGCTGCTCTCGATTTACTGCTTTAACTATCATATGTGGTGGTGGTGGTGGACGATCTACATCATACTTACACCTTTACATACATGTCTAACCGATTGCAAAATATACGCATACTTGTACCATTAGTCACATTTTTATTTACTTTCCTGTTACGTCCAGTGGACTT
>NW_011956406.1:0-1267 GCF_000949405.1 Vollenhovia emeryi | reverse complement strand
CAATGTTTCCAACGCGCACGAGAAACAGGGAACCTCCTGGTGCACCGACATCGTGATGCACCTGTACGTCGTCAGGTAAATATCGACGAGCAAATTTTGCACGCGTTTGAGGACAACCCGCAAAATAGTTTACGACGTGCGGCTCGGGAATATGGTGTTTCGCAAACGTTGGTGCATCGTATTCTGCACGAAAATGGGTTGCATCCGTTTCATTTCCAACGTGTGCAACAACTCCTTGCGCGAGATGAAGTATCGCGCATCCACTTTTGCGAAGGTATTTTTATTCTTCACTTACTATTTGTATGGTATTTATGATGCTTTACCATACAATATTTAACTGTTAATAAAACTTACGCAGGATTCCTCGCGCAGTGTCGGCGAAATCCAGCATTTCCTGACCGTATTTTGTGGACGGACGAGGCCACATTTACACCGAATGGCGTGTTTAATTCTCGCAATTTCTTGCATTGGCAAGAAAACAATCCTCACGCCATTCGGACATCACATTTTCAATATCGGTGGTCAATAAATGTATGGGCAGGAGTAATTAAGAACAAAGTGGTAAAAATTCTTGTAATTATTCTCTTCGAGAAATCTCCCGAACTATTCTTATATCTACTTGCAATTTTCAGATCGGTCCTTATTTTCTTCCGCCACGCCTGGATGGCGAAACATATGCCGATTTTATACAAAGTCAATTGCCGACACTTTTGGAGGATGTTCCTCTCGGTGCACGGGGAACGTTGATCTTTCAGCACGACGGAGCTCCCGCACATTACTCCCGTGTAGCGCGTGCAGTTTTAAATAAGTGTTTTCCGGACAGATGGATAGGTCGAAATGGCCCCATCATTTGGCCGGCACGGTCGCCCGATTTAAATGTTTTAGATTTTTTTGTTTGGGGCCATATCAAATCATTAGTCGAGCACAGGCGTGAAGGTACTGAAAATGAGGTACGCGAAGCAATTTTAGCGGCCTTTAATACCATCACGCCGGACATGACGTACCGTGCAACGCGACAAGTAATTCGAAGAGCCGAACTCTGCTTGCAAGCACAGGGAAAGCACTTCGAACAGTTGCTGCATTAAAGAATGAGAGTGGATTAGGCCTACTGGGGAAACCACTTTAAAAAAAACGCACCAAGCTATCTACCTCAAGGTGGTGTGGAAACGATAGCGTTTCTTTATCACTTAATAATGTTCGTTTGAAAAAGATGTGAGTGGCTTTATTAATTACACGGACATTTGTCATAGTTTTCATTAAAAAATAC
>NW_011956405.1:0-1267 GCF_000949405.1 Vollenhovia emeryi | reverse complement strand
TTATACGTTATTTGCCTTGTTCCCCCTTGACGTCCGTCGCGTCCGTTGTCGTGGATGCGACTTGGGTTTTCTCAAGATGTAAAAGCGTATTATGTCGCCCTTGGCAAATGCTACAGTGCGAATAATTGCAAGGTTTACCACGATGTGAACGTAAGCAGTTATAACAAAGCATCGCGTTTTTCACGCATTCGATGCGCTTCGGCACAGATAATTGCTTGAAATTGTTACACTTAAATAACGAATGTTGCTTATTTTTACACGCTGGGCAATTATTCGCGATGTTAACCACAAATGCCTTATTGGATATCCGCGCCTTTTTCCCGGGAGGTGTCGATCTGTCCTCGGCTTGTCTGGTCGTTCCTGCGCGAACACGCTTAGATATACGAACTGCGGTTCTATATAAAAATTCGTATAAATCGTCGATCTTCGGAAATTCGTCCCGATCCAGAGATTCCTCCCATTTCTCCGCTACGCTCCTAGGTAATTTGCTTTCTAGTACGTTTACAAGTATCTCGGACCCCACGTTAACTCCTAACGCGGCTAACGATGCTACATGTTGCTGCGTGTCATCGGCAAGCTTGGACAAGCCGTCGGTTGTCTCCTTTTCTAAAACGGGTGTGTTTAAGAGCAACGAAAGGTGGCGTGAAATTAATATCCGCTTTACTTCGTACGAGCGTTTCAACAGTTCCCATGCCTTTTGATAATTTGAGCCTTCGATCGATAGAATCTTTAATTTATTAGCTGCCTCGCCCGTTAACGCCGATTTTAAGTATTGCAATTTTTGTACTTCGCTCAAGTCTGTTTGTGAATCAATCATAACGAGAAAAGTATTTTTGAAGGACAGCCAATTCTCGTATTGGCCGTCAAATCTCGGGAGAGACGCTTCCGGCAATTTTACTCGCCGTTTTACGATCGCCGTGGTCTCAGAACCGCTGGTTTGCGACGCGCTAATAGTGACACCGGTACTCGCGGTCGAAACGGTGGAGCTTACTATCTCTTCCACTTTACTTGCGAGTGAATAAAATCTTTCCTGTACGTTAGTGAATTCGTCTTTATGAGTGTCGTTCGGATCTAATAGTGCGAGCTCGTCGTTAAATTCTTCGAACGCGTGATACAAGTCGGTTGTGCGGGCCATCCTTAACCTTAACGCGGCCTTATCGTAACTGCCTCTCTCAACCAGATTCGTCAAACCCGTAATTTGAGATTTTAATGACGTTCGCTTTTGAATTAATAACTTAATTCTACCTGCCATATTGTTGTTTGGGAG
>NW_011956404.1:0-1266 GCF_000949405.1 Vollenhovia emeryi | reverse complement strand
ACTTTGTTAAATTAAAAAAGTAGGGATATAATCGCGCTTGTAACACATTCTCAATTTATTGTTGGTAAAATATCGATGAAATACGATACGATATGATACATAATGATACAAGTAATTATCTTTAGAATTACAAGTATTAACATAGTATAATAATATAATAATATAATAATATTAGTAAGCAAGCCATCTTATAGCCGCGATATCGAAGTTGCAGTTGTCAAATTTTCGAAAATGTTCAATTTTATTGGAAGAAAATGGTTGAATCACAATGGGGAATCTTTATAGCGCAGGATACAGAGAAAAAAATGAGAGATAAACATTCTTTCTTACCCGAGCCAGAAAGGAAGGGCCAATAGTACGAGAAGGCGCAACATTGTCAACTGAAACTTTTAGCAACTGTAGTTATAGGATATAAGATATGAAGATGGATATAAATGCAGCAAATAACGTGCTTAAACAAGGAACAAGGTGTGTTCTGCGACTCAACCCGTTCCGCTAGATGTTTTTTATTCGCGCCACCTGTATTAAAGAGACTATTCCCATCTTTGTTTTCGCAAGTGTGCCAAGTATAGCGATTGACCATGCATAACAGTTACATCTGTGGCGGCCTACGGCAGCCACAGGCGCCGGGCCCCCCTGCGACCACGCGGTCACGCGCACCTGACGCGTAGCACAGGGCGCCCGGCCCCCAACGTAAGCGCCTGGCGCTAGCCCCACGCGGAGCGGCCGCGCTAGTTCGCGGCGCCGCCGCTACGCCGCGCAGTCTCTCGGGAGTAAGATTTGGTGAGTACCAGGATATAAGGGAGGAAAATGCGAGCATTTTCACTTCACTTCGGCGCTCAGTCGCCACGTACCAGCGCTAGCCGCTGTCTCTTGCGCCCTGGACGCAATATAAAGCGCTTAGTCGCTCTCCTTCGGGAATATAAGCGCTGAGTCGCTCTACTTCGATAATATAAGCGCTTAGTCGCTCTCCTTCGGGAATACAAGCGCTGAGACGCTTTATCGCAAAGGCGCCATGGTTTCGCCAACGAAGCGTAAATCGCTACATCGTGAGTGAAAACTGCGTAAAACGCAGAGACTCAAAGCGACACATTTCAGATAGAATACTAACCCGAAAACTTTCTTTCTAGACTCGGTTTCCAGGCACGAACGATCACGTCCGTGGAAATCCGAACGATCCCACCAGCCTAGACCGGAGGACTGTATACCGGTCCAGAGGAAGACACGGCCGATACCTCTGGACCAGTATCGAAAACGACGACGAAT
>NW_011956403.1:0-1266 GCF_000949405.1 Vollenhovia emeryi | reverse complement strand
GTTCGTGAATTCTTGAACATCGACCGTCGGGCAAGCATCCGGGAGATGAGTCAAGAATTCACGAACCCTGTCGACGTTTTCGTCAGTTTTTGACGTCGAAGGCCTCCCTGCGCGTCGTTCGTCTTCGGCGTCCTCCCGGCCGGCCTTGAACGCCTTGTGCCACTCATAAATTTGTGTCCGGGACAGAACATCATCTCCGAAGGCTTCCTTAAGCAGGTCCTGGGTCTGGGTAAAAGTCTTTTTTAGTTTCACGCAAAACTTGATTGCGTAACGCTGGTCAATCGTTCGTTGCATTTTCACCACTCGAAAAACGTAACCGACTGCAAAAACAACATTCGCGCGGAGGGCGATGTTTACTCAACCGCTGCTCGCAGCGCATTGACCCGGGTCGTGCCTGAAAGAGCTAGGTCGGACGCACATTTTCCTCCTTCACTCATTTTTTTTGGACGCCTGGAAGCCGCGCGGCGGCAAAAGTTCGGTTACTTTTCAATCGCTCCCTGTAACTTGAAAGATTTATAGAGACTAAGTGCTCGGTGAACCTCTGGACAAAGGACATTGAGAAAAGTTCAATCGCGAACGCGAGTCGGTTGAGATTTGAGTGTGACTTTGTTTGGAGATGGCTTCTTTACTTGACTCTCCGAATAACTGGCAGCAACGGAATGTAACGTTGATATTACGGAAGTTGGCGGTTGCGGGATACGACTGGCACCGATCTCCGTTCCTGAAGCGGTAACGAGCAGGAAACGAGCAGCTTCGGACGCACCGATGAGGCCCCTGATCAGTTCCGGATCCGAGACGAGAGACGAAGCTGCTTGGTTTCCTAAATGTGTAATCGACACGAGACATGAGACTACAGTGAGAAGCGATCGTCCGCGCGACGATCGCCTTAATCTTTGTACAGAAAAGTAAGGGGGACGCGGAGGTACGCGATTTGGCAACGGCAATTGACGGGGGTGACCGACCTGTCGCACAGTGCACAGTGGTCCGAACGGAGAACATTCTGTTCAAAATAGACTACAAATCGTATTTCTTAACTGATTTTGATGTTTCTTGAACAGGAATACTCGGAAATAAATTCTGAAGAGAACTATGAGAGCCGAATTTTGAATTTTTTTGTTGGTGCAAAAATATTTAAAAAGGTAATTATTTAGATTAGCACACCCACCTCCAATAACCTTGGGCTTGACATATATTATAGAGGTCACCCTCCTGAGTAACCCTCAGAAGGATTTAGCCGGCGCTCGTTGTTTATTAAAAAGTTATTAA
>NW_011956402.1:0-1266 GCF_000949405.1 Vollenhovia emeryi | reverse complement strand
GCACCATGATCACTCACCGCGCATGAGCGCGGACAGGGATTCGCATCCTGAAATTTTTTGCGCGTTCGTAAACTCATCCAAAAAAAAGTGTCGCAACCTCATTGCTCCCGACTGTATGTCATATGTACATAATATAAACATACTTCGATGGATTAATTATTTATACATCCCCATGTATATTTTATGTATATTGTGTGTATATACATGCAGGTACGTATCGAAATATACATAAATGTACTTTCATGCACATCGGACGAACATATTTTCATGGATCAGTTTAGGATATTTTCCGATGTATGTCAAACGCCTATTGTATGTATATACATGTATGTACGTGTCGAAATGATCATAAATGTATTTTCACGTACATCGGATGAATATACTTTCATGGATCCGTGTAGGATTTTTTCCAATGCACTTCGAATGTACATTGCATGTATATACATGCATGTACGTATCGAAATGAACATAAATGTACTTTCTATGTACATTGAATGAACATACTTTCGTGGATCAGTCATTGTATATTTTGCCGGTGCAAGTTTGGAAACTTTTGGCGCTGCAAAAAACCCCATTTGAAATATGGACATAAGCGGATGCAGTGAATAAAAGTGACCAAATAAATGTTATTATGTTATAAAATTAAAAATCGCATTCTTATGCCGGAGATGTGTGGATGGTTCCGACATACATTTCTCGCGTTTCCGACTAGCAGCATTTATATATATATTTTGTAACCCCGCTTCAATTTTATTACTGTAGAACATGAAATTAACAATTTTTTTATGTACGTGTATAATAAACATATGTGTTTATCTACACAATGTACATTGAAATAAGCAAACCTTGATAATTACACAAACTACAATTATAATCCATGTAAAAAAACTTCGCCAAGTTCTTATATACAGGGTGCTACGCAACATATTGATGACCGGTCATGGGAAGGTAGAGGGGACTAAGACAAACAGAAAAGTCCTGTACTATTTTGCGCTTGGACGAATAGTTATCGAGATACGAAATTTTAAAAATCGCCGTATTAGCCCAACCTACTGGCGAATGTAAGCGCGTGGTGAGATGCGTCGGCCTAGCGGCCCCGCTCGAGGCGGTGTGCGGCGAGGAATAGAATGGCTGTGCGGGGCGAGGAGTAGGGAGGCGAGGTGCGCCGCTGCCCGTCCGCCGCTTACGCGACCGCTCGAGCGGGGCCGACAGGCCGACGCATCTCACCGCGCGCTTACATTCGCCAGTAGGTTGGGCTAATACGGC
>NW_011956401.1:0-1266 GCF_000949405.1 Vollenhovia emeryi | reverse complement strand
AACGGTTCATCACGAATGTACTGAATATTTAAACATCTCATTTAAAGCTGTCTAAAAATATTGGAATCAATTCTTATACACAAATATTATATTGATAAATCTAAGCGAGTTACAAAATTAACTGCAAACACCAATGTAGATTTAACTCTTGGTTATCGGTTAATTATAACTTTTAATTTGTACTTTTTACCTGTATTTATTGTAACTATCCATTCAATGCAATTACGATTGATTAACCTTACAATTAAATATAACAGATAAGAAATAGTTCCTAAATAAAATACCTGACATAAGGTTTCACTATAAAAATATACTAACTCAGCAGCCCTCTGATGCATAACAACTGCATGTACCATCCTCCGTTGAAGTAGATACTGCTTTTTGGGACTAGGCATTGCTAATATACTTCTGTCGATAACATTTTCTATTCGATAGCTGTACAAATTTACTAATGTGTATTACAATTGAAGCAAGTGATCGAGAGAGACCAGGAGTATTAGGTGCATTTTATATTACCTTGCAATTTTAAGTAATGCACATACATGCGATACAAATGTAATTAGTATCGCACCAGTGCTCCCTATTGTAGTGAATCCTATACAAATGACTAAAAACTCATGTAATAATATAAACTGAATATATTTATCTTGACTGACAAAATATTCCGTGGTCATGACAAGGTGATAAGGTCGTGATCCGTTCAATGGTAACATAACATCAAAGATCAATGGCAGACGTTGAAATATCACATAAACGAATACGCAAATAGAACAAAACACTAGGAAATAATAAATCTAACTTGAACATGATTATGTAAATTATTTGAAATAAGCATCGAAATATATGTATATGCCACAATAGTTTTTGTCTCATCAGTAAAAATATATTAAAATATAATTACAAGTTACCTATAACACTTATTGTGAAAATGTTCATATAACTAGCATATTTTTTGATAATATCAATTTCCAATTTATCCTTCAACAAATTCCAGTCATTTCTCATTTGCTCCATTAGTTGTTGCAACTATTTCATTTTTCTTATCAACATTTTGAATATATTTGGCATTGTAGGTGTTACAATTAAATATTTAAATAACCGATTTGTTTTGTTGAACTTACACTATATGTCTTAGTGAGAAAAAGGAAATATTTTATGAAAATAAAAAGAACAGGTAAGACGAAGGAAAGAATCTTGAAAAGAAGATCCGTACTGTACTGAGTTGTAACAAATACCAGCAACTAAAATCAACAATAAAGGTATTGA
>NW_011956400.1:0-1266 GCF_000949405.1 Vollenhovia emeryi | reverse complement strand
TGTACTTACAATTAGTTCCGTTTATATTTTCCGCCTGCGTCGCGCATTTAGTTTCCGTGTATATCTTACGCCTGCGTCGCGTACTTAGTTCCGTTTATATTTTCCGCCTGCGTTGCGTACTTAGTTCCGTTCATATTTTCCGCCTGCGTCGCGTACTTAGTTTCCGTTTATATTTTTCGCCTGCGTTGCGTACTTGGTTCCGGTTATATTTTACGCCTGCGTTGCGTACTTAGCTTCCGTTTATATTTTCCGCCTGCGTCGCGTGCTTAGTTTCCATTTAGATTTCCCGCCTACGTTGCGTACTCGGTTTTCGTTTATGATTTCTCCGATAGCGGACCGCGAATCTCGACGCCTGCACCGCGTAACCAGTTTCTTTTATATTTCACATAGCAACGGACTCATTGTAAATCTACCACGCCGTGGCCCAGCCTCCCCTGCAGGCTCGCGTACGATCCTACCGTACACGACGACTTAATAAATCTGTTGACCACTCGCAATGACGGTTCTCGTTCCTTCAAGCGACAAACACCTCACCGACGTGGAACTACACGCCCGGTGCCGCTCTCCGCACCCCCGACCCTGGCCGCTGACGCTATTCGGCAAGGGGAGAGCGGGGACGGGCGCACAGTGGGGCGAAACCTCTAAAAATCGGTCAATGGACGAAAAAAAAAAGTTGTATAAATCCCTAGTTGAAGCATATTTTCTTATTTTTTACACTTTTATTCATCTAAAAATATGATTATAACATTAATTTCTATTGGTATTTATACTAATAATATTTAATGAAGTTAGTATTTTGTGGTAGATCGTGAATTCTCGTTAGATTGTAGGTTGATTTTAAGAATTCCTAGGTTGGAAATAAACAAAAACTCTTGTCGAATTTCTGCTAAAACACAATAAGTAGGTTCTAAAGATGGTATAAATATTAATTTTATACCGTCAAATTATTTCACGAGACACGGTAGTGTCTCGCACCAAGTGTAAGCGAAGCTAGTACCGCGCGCGCAAGACCGACCGTGTAAGTTTACGCGAGTACACGACTTGACGGGCCCTCAGATTTTTTTTTCTCAACAATGGCTGATCCCACGAACTTGAGACTGCGCTTAATCGATAGCTTGGGTACGATTTGCATAATAAAACTATTTTTACTTCTTTCCTACGTGCCCCATGAGCAGAGATATTGCAATGCAAAGTCCACAAGTCTGAATTTTCACGTAATTTTTATTAAGAAACATCGTCATCGTGGTCATCGTGGTCGTCGTGGTT
>NW_011956399.1:0-1266 GCF_000949405.1 Vollenhovia emeryi | reverse complement strand
TCCCCGGTTGTCGGAGGAAGCACCATACCCTTTTGCATCCGCCAGCGGCTGCCGGGCCGACTGAGGAGGGTCGCGAGTTCCCGATGGGGGGGTCCGAGGCCGACGTCGACACAAGGTCAGACGTTGTTGGCACTCATTCTGCCAGAGCATCTTCACTTTCGGAAACGGTGTTGTTAGCCGCGGCTCCGGATGGAGCTTCAGGCTCGAGCGAGGCGGATTAGATTCCGCGCGCCATTAGATCAGGGCCCGGAGACTTCCTTCGTGTCCGAGTCGATAGACGGTGCTGCTTATTCGATTACACGGTTAGTGTTGAGTTCACTGCTTGACCCGCGATCCACAATTAAGATTGATGCACTACGTCTACCGCACCTTGTGGTGCGGAACATCGTGGTTAGTTGGTGGTTTCTGGTGCGATTATAGCCGACCCGGCACGGCGGGCGGTTTCGACATCCCTTCTGCACTGTTCTACAGATCCGGATTTGCTGAGGGCGATGAAGGCTGTCTGGAGATTGGAGGAGCAGAACTGCGAGGAGTTGTCCAGCCGGACGCATTCACGAAGCTTGGGGGGGGACGATATGTAGTACGACTTCCATTCGGGTCTGACCTTTCGGAGGTTGCTAGGGAGCTCGTGGAGTGGCGTTAGGTTCTTCAAGTCAATGCACTGTCGCTTTACGCGAGGGGTGAGATTGGCACGATCATTCCGAGAGTTTATGGGGACGAATGGATCGGTTAGGACACTCTCTAGAGGTTTTGTGTCAGGGAGGTGCACCTCGGACCTGACAATTCAGTTAGAGTAATTGAGATAAAGGCGGCCCCCTCCCCCTTAGGCGGCATATCGCCGGACTTAATCCACTGACAACCGGGAAGGGCCGCGTGTGGATCGCCGCGAAGTAGCGGGTGATCAAATGTATGTTCGTCCACGGACGAAGGCGGGCGGAATGTTCGCGGCGAATGAACCACGATTTGTATTGGCCGTGTTACCGGCGGAGCGGCGTTGCCACGGGCATGGCGTAAGCGCTCGGCGGCGCCGGCTGCGCGTGCGCGGCGTGCGAGCGGAAGCGAGCGCGGTGTGCGAGTCGCCGTTTCTGCGACTTTGCCTTCCGGTCAGCGACAGTGCAGTGTGTGCAGTTCGACCGTGAAGGACAACGGTCAGTTAGCAGTACGACTCGAAAGCCTGCAAGTAACGGTCAAGGCACGGGTGGATGGACGAAGATCATCGGGAAGGCCCGTGGATCCTGCGCCAGCCAGCCGGCCGTTGCGAGAGAG
>NW_011956398.1:0-1266 GCF_000949405.1 Vollenhovia emeryi | reverse complement strand
GGCTAACGCGCGGTCGCCACGCCGCGGCAGTGAGTGGTACTAGTGCTATATATTCAGGTTAACGTTTATCAAATTCTATGAGGGAATCAGGCGTACCGGATCACAGGCACATTTCAGGGATTCCTTATTTGGGCATTCCTTACTTCCTCCCTATCGGACTCTGACGTCATACACAAGGCATGCATGATTTCATTTCTACTCGGGAGTATACATATATCCATAAATTAGTTATATAAAGGGAATCTTAAATGGATGTCCACTGGACGTCCGTTTATGCACATCCAATGTATATCTTTGTATGGACGTATGTACAATGGACGATCTTATTATACATATGTCCATGGACGTATGGTAGTAAAATGAACGTAAAACGGACGTCCATAAGATGTACGGTGCTATTTGGGTTACCCCTGGTCCACAATCTTGCTTTAAGTAAGCTGTAAGCTTTAAGCCCGTATCAGCTGACTACGGATTGGGATTGGGATTAGATTGAAATTTAACCAATCACAGTAAAGTTTACTAATCTCAAGTGCAGTAACTTTTACTCTGATTGGTCAAATTTCAATCTAATCCCAATCTCAATCCGTAGTCTGATACGGACTTTAAGCCATAAGAAATTAACCAAGTACAGGCATTTATTCCCCTCACTCTCATCTGTGATTGGTTAATTTCTTACGACTTAAAGGTCGTTCATACGAGTACATTAGTCGCAAGTAACCAATCGCATGAACGCAAGCAGCGCTACTTCCGATCGTAATACAGTCGCAAACGCCAGTCGCAAGGTTTGACCAAATCCAAAATTTGCGTCTCTATGATTTGCGACAGCCAATGAACATCGAGCTTCACTGTCATGGTGTCTGTTTGGCTTGGTCGATAGCTCGTTAGTTTCTCGTGTTTCTTGATCGGTTAAAAAATTTTATATTAATAAAACGAGTCATATAGACTGGGATGATGATGATTCTTTGGACGTAAGTGTTCCATATGAAGATGTGGATGAACCGTGATCAACCTTCGTGGATGTCGCAACATTCTCTTCTTTGATTGGCTGTGACTTTACGACTGCAATGTAGAAGTTCAAATCGCAAATTTCTTGCGACTTGCGACAATATGGACGTGCCAGCACTGCCAGCGATTGCTTGCAACTTATAGCGTTTTCGACTGACTGGAACTGACATGGGTTTTAGCCATAGACATAGTATATCTAGACTGCTGGTTCTCTCAAATTTCAGGAGTGGGGGTAGAGCTCACGTAGAAAAGGATGCACTC
>NW_011956397.1:0-1266 GCF_000949405.1 Vollenhovia emeryi | reverse complement strand
CCGCATCGCCCGCGGCCGGTCGGGCAGGCCGGGCCCGGGGAAGTCTTCCCCGAGCCCAGCGCCGCCGCCGCCGATGCTGTGGCGGGCGGGGAAGGGGTATCTGGCCCCTCTTCTCCCGCTCCGCTGCCTCCTTCTGCGAGATGACTTTCTCGCAGAAGGAGGCAAACGCGTGCCAGGACCTCTCCTCTTCCAATATTGCGGTGATCACCGCTGGAAGGGAGAGGTCCTGCCCTATCACGCGGACGAGCGCCTCCCGCTTGTCCGCCCACGCCGGACACTCGCCCAACGTGTGTTGGGCGGTGTCGTCCGCCGCGCTGCAATGGTGGCAGCGGGAGTCTTGCTCCTGTCCGATCCGACCCAGGAAATGTCCGAAGCAGCCATGCCCCTTCATCACCTGGGTCATCCGGAAAGACAGCCCACCCCATTCCCTGTCGACACACTAGTCAAGGAGGGGCCCGATTGCCCCGACGACGCGCAGCCCCGGGGTGTTGTTCCCCGAGGCTAAGAGCGCCTCTCGCCACATGGCGATTGTGCGTTGCCGGTGCCGGAGTCTCTGCCGAGCACGGTGAGTCGCTAACCATCTTATGGGTCTCCCCTCGGAGTCGCGGCTTTCGAGGAACATGTTACTATGTTCCTCCGCCGCGTACTCCATCGGGGAGAGACTAGCGATCACCGCCGCCGCGTTGTACGCCACGTTCCGGTACGCCCTACAGATTCTCGCGGCTATCGGGCGAAACGCACGCGCCATCTGAGCGCGCGCGCGCCGCGATGCCGCGAGTTTTGGGGCCCAAATTGGGGCCCCGTAGAGCGCCACGGACTGAACCGTATTGGCGTACAGCCGACGCACCTTGCCGTCCGGGCCGCCAAGGTTGGGGAGGAGCCGGCCAAGCTTAGCCGCTCTCACTCCCGCCCTGCTTGCGGCTCTGACAAGGTGGCTCGCAAAGCTCCATCGGTCGTCGAGGATCAACCCGAGATAGTTCATCTCGTGGCCGATCCTGACGAGGGCCGTACCCACAGCCAGGGTGAGTCCCTCGGGCGGCGCGCCGCGTGCTCCACGTCTTTTACCGTGGAACATCACGGCCTCGGTCTTTCCGAGTGCCACCTCGAGGCCCAGGCTGCGGATAGAGTCGACTATCGCTCCCGCTGCCACTCGCCCCCTGGCGAGGGCCTCCCCCCAATCGCGGCCCCCGGCCGTCACAAGCGTGTCGTCCGCGTAGCAGACGACGTGACAGTCGGGGGGGAGGGGAACACGCAGCACCGAGTCGT
>NW_011956396.1:0-1266 GCF_000949405.1 Vollenhovia emeryi | reverse complement strand
CTAGTAAAGTTTTGTATTAATTTTTACAAAATTGTACATTTTCATGAAACACTACTTGCAATAATTTCTTGATTTGAGAATTGTAATTTGTGATACTATTTTATAGATATTTTTACAAAGAAATAAATGTTTCAACAAAGATGTAAAAATTTCTACAAATTTCTATTTCAAGTCAATTTTTTGTAGTTATTTATAGAAATTTTTTCCGCTAAGGTCGCCGCTTTACAATTCAGATGCAGATTCGATATTTTTTTATTTCTATTGCAAGGGAGTAACTGCAAAGTAACGATTCGTTACTTTTCGAGTAACTGTAACGCGTTACTTTTCAGAATTGGTAACTTGTAACTGTAACTAGTTACATTGTTAACGAAAAAACTGTAACTGTAACTAGTTACTTTTATAAAGTAACTTTCCCAACCCTGGTTAAGAGAAAAGTAGAAAGAAAACAGAGCATTACTTTAGTACTAAGAGGTTGAAAGGCTGATGTACATAATTTGTACGTACACATGCATATAAGAACGACTTTATATTGTTAATTTCCCTCTCGCGTGCGTGATGTAGCGCGACTTTTCTGAAAACTTCTGTGTCCAGGATAATAACGCAGGCCTTCGCTATTGGAATTTCGACGTAACGGATTATTGCAGCAAACTCAAAGCGTTTGAATACGAAATGAATTGTGAATAGCGAGTGGGAAAGAATTAATTGCGGTTCAACGATAATAATCGCTCACCGCGATTATCTGATGCGATCATCGGGGTTCGCGCCAATTGATTCAATCGAGGAAAAGATGCAGGAAAAAATCTCCCCTTTGCTCGAGTTCGCCCGCATGCGTGACCGTTTCTACTCGAACGTAAAGCCAAATTGCCAGCTTTAGAAGTGCTCGCTGTTATTGTATGTACAAGTGAATTTTACAATTTATCAGGCAAGTAATTTCGACCAGAACTGGCAGAAATTTATTGCGGGAAATAGTACCTCAGTCAGGGTTTGAACCTGATTAATCGCTGGCGAAGAAAATATCACTCAGGTTTACTACACACCTTCGACCAAAAAATGCTGTTGGAGAGGGAGGATGGTGGTATTAGAGGATACTAAAATCGCGAACCGGTTGTTCTGTGTTTTGGCCGAAAACCCAAATCGGCGCGCAGTTCTAAGATTCGAAAAACAGTCACGACAGAGTGACATTCGGAAACATCACCAGACTGTTTATTGCGATAAATATTATCGCTCAAGCCCGAATTTTCATTTTCTGGCTAACTGTTAACCAGA
>NW_011956395.1:0-1265 GCF_000949405.1 Vollenhovia emeryi | reverse complement strand
CCCGTGGTGCCTCTGACGTATGGGAGTATTACTGCCTTAATCTTCTCTTTCTCTGTCTCTGGCGTCGTGTTGTTGCTCTGGCCGGATTCCTTGTTGGTCAGCTTCTTGATGGAACGGTTGATGTTTCTGCTGCTGTATCCGTTCCTGGTCAGGGTTCGGTGAAGGTGGTTTAGCTCTCCGTTCAGGGCGGCTGGTTCCGAGATGGAGAGTGCTCTGTGGACTAGAGAGCTGATTACCGAATTCTTTTGGGCGGGGTGATGGTGGGAGTTTGCGTGGAAGTATCGGTCCGTGTGTGTTGGTTTGCGGTAGACGTTGTGGCTTAGGGTGCCGTCTTCGTTCCTACGGACCAGGACATCCAGGAAGGGGATTTGGGAATTCTGTTCGGTCTCCATTGTGAATTGGATGTTGGGATGTTGGGAGTTAATGAAAGTGAGGAAATGAGGTAGAGTTTCCCTTCCGTGGTTCCAGATGACGAAGGTGTCGTCCACGTACCGGAACCATGTGGAGGGTTTAAGTGGGGCCTTCTTCAGGATTTCATTCTCGAAGTGTTCCATAAAGATGTTTGCGATAATGGGTGATATCGGGGATCCCATTGCTGTTCCCGTGGTTTGTTCGTAGAATTCTCCTTCGCACCGGAAATAGGTGGAGTTGAGGCAGTGTTCTATTAATGGGAACAGGGTGGATGGAATCTCTTTGGAGGTTCTGATGATGTCCACAGTGTCTTGGACTGGGACGTTGGTGAACAGGGAAACCACGTCGAAGCTTACCAGGATGTCGTTGGGCTTGGTTTTTATCTTGGTTATTCTGTTCACGAAGTCCATTGAGTTCCTGATGTGGGAGTCGTTGAGGCCGGTAAGTTTTTGGAGGGGTTTGGTGAGGTAGCGGGCTAGTTGGTAGGTGGGGCCCCCGATGTTGCTGACGATAGGCCGTAGGGGGACTGATTCTTTGTGGATCTTCGGGAGGCCATATAGTCTGGGTGCTGAGCTGTCGCTGGAGGTCAGGTATTTCGTGGTTAGCGGAGGGAGGTTCGCCTTTTTGATCAGGGAGGTTTTCTTCTCTACGCTAGTGGTTGGATCGCGTTTTAGTTTTTTGTAGACTTGGGCGTCGGACAGTAAGGTGTTGACTTTGTTGTGGTAGTCTTTTTTGTCCATCACCACTGTTGTGTTGCCTTTGTCCGCCGGTAGGATGAGGATGTCGTCATTCTGTTTTAGGCTTCGAAGCGCTAGTCGTTCTTCCCTGTTAATGTTCTGGATGGGAAGTTTGGC
>NW_011956394.1:0-1265 GCF_000949405.1 Vollenhovia emeryi | reverse complement strand
CTTTTCCGCATCTCCGCACTTCTCCATGTTTCTACGTCCTCCAGCGTCTCTCTCTCTCTCTCTCTCTCTCTCTCTCTCTCTTTCTCTCTCTTGCTTACTAGCAATTAAGTACCAATTTAATATGATTATTATTGTGACAATAATACTTAACAAAAACTCGTGAAATCCGCATAAAAAAGACATTAAAAATGTAAAAAAACGCCATATTTTATACATCACGAGACACGGTAGTATCTCGCGCCAAGTATAAGCAAAAAAGTTTTAAAGTGACAAGCTAAACCACGCGCGCCAGACCGACCATGTAGTTAAAAATTACGCGAAAATTCAGACCCGTGGACTCTGCATTGCAATATCTTTATTCATGGGGCACGTAGAAGAAAAGTAAAAACACTTTTATTATGCAAATCGTACCCAAGCTATCGATTTAGTGTAGTCTCAACTTCGTCTGATCAGCCGTTGTTGACATCCGAGTCAGTGAGGGGATGCTGGAGTGATTCTGCACTTTTGGAATTTGCTCCTAGAATTGTCAATTCGTGAACACATTTGTATAATATACAAATTATATGGGTTTTGTGTACGAACCGACAATGTTCCACTAATCGGACTAAATCAGAGAACAGCATGGTATCATTGAAATAAAGTTAATAATTTAACAAAAAATCTATTCGCTTGAATAAGTTATAGTTTACCTAATCTATAACACAGGGACCTAGTGAGACAGTAACGAGTAACGAGATATAAATAGAAAAAAGCCTTTACGTCTCCTGCAGCATGCGACCGCGCATCATGGAACACAAGAAGGCTCCGTACAAAATCGTCGATTATTCCCTAGCGTTTAATATCACACAATCGGTCATTTCGAGGTTCTCTCTCGTAATAAAATAATAATTGTGCACAATTATATTCTGATAAATAAACAGTACGTGATATTTAACACTACAAAAGTAGTGATATCACCTAAAAAACGTACCTTTAAAAAAAGGTAAATAAAAACGCCAAGTATAAGTTCCAATGTTATCTTTTCTGCAAATCTTCTCTACAAAAACATCTTTCTTCTCTCTACAAAAATATTGTCTGTACAAAATCTTCTCTACAAAAATATCGTCTGTACACAGTTCGCTGTACTGGATAGACATATCGGTAAGTTAACATATTTTATACATCACGAGACACGGTAGTGTTTCGCGCCAAGTATAAGCGAAAAGTTTTAAACAAGCTAGACCACGCGCGCCAAGACCGACCGTGTAGTTTACGCGAGTGCACGA
>NW_011956393.1:0-1265 GCF_000949405.1 Vollenhovia emeryi | reverse complement strand
GGTTTTTTTTCCCCCGGCCAGAGCCATATCCCGGTCCCCGGGAGGACTCGGGGCCTCCCCCAGGGATGGGGGAGGAGGGCATGCCCTACCGGGATAGCCGCCGCGGGTCGTGGGAATTTTTTGCGATGGCCACTTCATCCAAAAAAATTCGGGGTAGGGGGGAATTAAATCCCTCAAGGGTGAGGGCGCCGGCTCCGCTCGGGACTCTGCCGCTAGCCTCAGGGCGCGGAAGAGTCGCGAGCGAAATGAGTGGGCGGCTATGGTCGAGGGGCGGAGCTTGGACTTCATGCCCCTCGACCATGAGTGGATGAGTGCCTGGGTCGGAGTGCCAGATACTTCGGCTCAGGGGAGCAAGGGGGCCCCAGAGACTCTGGGGAAAACCCCCGAGAAGGAGGGCGCCGACTCCTCTTCTCCCGGCTCACCTAACCGCAGGACGCGGGAGAGACGGGAGAAGAGGAAGAGAGCGGCGAAAGCGGCGGACCCGAAGGACTCGGAGGAGTCCGACTGGGGGTGCGACGGGGACTGGCTGGGCCACGTGAGGCTGGCCTATAAGTCCTACCTGGCCGGCGAGGACCAGCTGCGCACCCTCGGCTTCCGGGAAGCCTTTAAGGTGACCGAGGGGGCGACCCCCGCGGAGCGCGCGGAGGCGGCCCTTGACGGCCTGGCGCAGTACCGTTGCCTGCGCAGGCCGGACAAGGAAGGGCGGGAGGGCTTTGGGCCCCTAATCCCTCCGAGGGAAAAGGACCTCCTCACCCGGAGCGTGGAGAGGGCGATGGTCGCCATCCACTTTATGTGGATGGAGCGGCGCGACCTCTCCAAACGCCTGGGTGAATTGGAGGTCCTTAGGACGGAGATGTCCTCGCGGACGCCTCCGCCGACGGAGACGCGGGAGAGGGCGACCTCCCCCGCGGGGGCGCCTGGCGAGGACCGGGCTAGCCAGACGGAGGGGGACGCAGAGATGTCCCCCCCTCCCTGTGGCGAGATGGAGTCGTCGGCCTCCTCCTCAACTCGGCTGCCCGGGGACATGGTCCGGGAAGCGGACCGGTCGAGCCCGGAGGGGCCCGCCCAGACAGTCTGGCGGGACTATATGGGCCCGTGTTATGCCGGGTATAAGTCCGGCCGGGAGGACGGGGCCCTTTATCTGGCCTACGAGGTGGCTGAGCAGGAGACCGACGACGGACTCGTGGAGAACACGTTGGGGGAGTTGGCGCGTTACTCCCTGAACGTGGACCACACGGAGGAGGAACTCGGTGAGGAGATCCCGG
>NW_011956392.1:0-1265 GCF_000949405.1 Vollenhovia emeryi | reverse complement strand
CTGTCTACGATTTTATTCGCTCAGACATTAAAATTTATTTCTCGATAACTATTGCGAATTTTGCAAAATGGTATAGGACTTTTCTATTCAGTTTGCCCCGGTCTATCTGCCAGTTACGGGTGATACGGGTATTCGGCCACACCCTGTATACTTATTAAGTAACTGATAACTTAGGTCGATATTCATAGTCGGATCTTATATTCAAGACTGTCTTAAATTTATTTAAAGATGCTGTATGGAACATTTCATTGACTACGGAGTATCTTGATAATCTTAAGACGGTCTTGAATATAAGATCCGACTATGAATCCGACTATGAATACCGGCCTGAGTTCTAAGAAATACGCACCGTTTATAACATTCGAATACCTTAGAACTAAGTTATGACAGTAGGAACGGTAACAAAATAATGTATTATGGGAAAAACGGAAAATACAGATAAGTAAAACGACTCAACGCGCTTATACTGCTCAAACGACTCGTCCAGCTAACCGCTCGATTTCGATTGGCTGCCCAAGTTTTTGTCTCCTGAAGATCCGCTTTTTAGGAGAATACGCATACATACTCACATAATTTTTGTACATTTCAATACATTTTCTTTTTTGTTTTTCGCCGCTCGTACCGACTTTTCTTATCTCGCATTGCTCCTCACGCCAAATTTTATACTGTCGTTCTGGCACCGACAATCATATTAATTGTTTAAATCTTTTTCACTCGAACATTTCATGATCTAATTTCTTGTAAATTTTATGTAAGTAATGCTACATATTTTGATAAATGTAACAAATATAAATTTAATACTACAATAAATAATTTCATATTAAATTATTTGTCTGTTGAGAAATGAGTAAATTCAGCTTAGTCATATAAGTACGCGTGTATGTATGGCTGAGCGATGCCGGCGAGTGCGCAGACATGTGTGCGATAGGAGAGGGACACCGCACGAGCGACTCACGACGCGAGCACATGAACGCCGAAAAGACACTCACTTGTGGCCGAGACGTAGGCCGAGTATAATATTCTTATATGTAGTGTATTCACTATAAACTCGTTAATCTATATGTAACATAACGTCTCAAGATTGACTTTCCCCAAAAAACCTACCATTCCACACCTCGTTAAACTTATCATGGTAGCAGAGCGTGGTTGTTTCAAATGGTTGGTCAGTGAAAAGTTTGGGAAAGCTCCATGAGGTTATGGGAACGAGTGGCAGTGAAGCAGAGAGCGATCCAAAGATCAAAGAGGAATTAACTAACAACTCTGAA
>NW_011956391.1:0-1265 GCF_000949405.1 Vollenhovia emeryi | reverse complement strand
TTAACGAAGTGGAGCCCCCCCCGAAGGGGGGGCGGAACACACTGTTTCCACGCCTACATTTTTCTACCTACATATAAGTCACTCTCCTCCACCAAATGTAGATGGAAAAATGTATGCGTGAAGACAGTGTGTTCCGCCCCCCCCTTCAGGGGGGCTCCACTTCGTTAAAAATAACCCTACCCACCCTATGTCAGAGGTGTGGAGTGGATCTCGCTTCACGTGGAAAGTCGAAAACCCATGTTGTGTCGCTACATTTCGTCGGTATGACAGATTTCCTAACTTTAAAAGTTGTCAACTTTAACAATTAATATCTCGCTTCGCAGGGCAGAGCAACGATTTTGTCTGAGGAAAAAGTTGTTTCTCGTTGAAAAACGCGTCGAATGAGACCAATTTGATTGATTTTGGAGGTGTAGCAGCTATACTGAAGAATTACCATATATTTATTATTTGTATCCTTTCTCAGCCTGTATCTCCGAAACTATTTGAGTCCGGCCCTTATATATATATGAAATGACTCGGGAAGACATCCCCAACAACATATTTAAAAATGAAGCAAATCGGAGAGGAGGCCTCTTTTATGCATAATTACCAAATTCAATAATTATCCAAAATATTTTCGTTTGAGTTTGCTTTTTTTGGACAGCGTGGAGCAACGTAGGAAGTTTTAAGATTTAAGTACCACATGTTGGTTTGCCTTCGGGAAGCCAAAGGAAGCCAAAGGAAGCCAAGTTCCGGGCTTCTCATTGTGTGCTAAATGAGCCTCGTTTAAGAGGGGATAGTAGAGGTTAAATTGATTTAAATTTTGTCTCGAAGAGCGCGCCCGCTCTCGCGAAGCGCAGCGAGAAAGGCAGGGACAAATATCTCGCTCCTATCGCCAAGTTGAATCTTTCCATGATACAGGAGCATTTATAGAGCCCTTACCTGTCTCTTTTCGTAGGTCACTATTATATTATATATAACACTTTTTTTTTCGTCGAAATTTCGTCGTATTACGAAGTCTCCCATTAGGGCACCTGTATGCGCTCAGCTGTGAATTCACGATAGGCGTGCATGCGTTATATCACGTATGAGCCTATTTCTAGATCGACTCAATGTGATTGATTCCCATGAGAATGATGGATCTCTTATCTGACTTATTGTTAGATGTTAAATTTCTAGTTAAATTGTGATATTATTTTGTAACCTGAAGATATTTTGGAACTTTAAAGATAGCAAAATCTTATGTTAATTTTATGTTAAATGTAATGCAATTACAAGGTAGATTT
>NW_011956390.1:0-1265 GCF_000949405.1 Vollenhovia emeryi | reverse complement strand
TGTTGAGGGAGAAACCGTTCGCTGGACAGTCAAGTCACTCTACGACGGAGAAAAAATCTACGCCCAACCAACTTGCCAAATCTAAAAACGAGCAGTGCAACGGAGACTTAGATTCCAAAAATAATACTAAAAACACTACCGTATCTATAATTAATGATAGTATCGTGAGTCCTGTGATTAATGCAAAGACAACTACTTCCTGTACTCGTTGTGCAGAAATTTCCAATATAGTGCAAGACCTCGATGAGGGAAATAATGCACGAGCTAATATAAAACGATTAAAAAAATTGATAGCTAGTAGACGGGAAGATTTCTTTTTTGGGAGCGACACGGCGTCCTTTTCTTACTCAAGTAAGTAAGCAAGTAAGCAAAATTCAATATACGAGTAAAAAATTAAATGACCATATATTGTATATGTATAGCATTTTTATATTTATACTAAGTTACATTGTTACACTGTAATATTTTTATTATAAACAGTTATATTACAAACTTAATGATGTTTCTGTGACGTGATATTAATGAGATTGATAGAAAATGTCGATAGTCTTAATTGAAACAATCCAGAAGAATGTGTATAATGATTTAAATTGATTTGATTTTTCTTTATATAGATATAGTATAAAATTTATTCTCTCGATATTTCAAAACTAGCATTTTAATTAAACTCGTGATTTCTATATCAGGTCCAAAAGCCACGAGCTCATTATTGTCGCAAGAAAAGAGTCCCGACTATGTACAATGTAAACCAGCTAGTCATACAACCGCTATAGAACCCAAGTACAACAAGTCACCCCGTGAATATATTGGGATTATTTCAAAATCGTTATGTACACCACGGCGAAAGGTATTTTATTATTTAATAAAGTTTTATATTGAATGTAGTATGTAACGAAAGTTTCTGAACACTATTTAATAATTTAGTTCCCAGAACTTTTTGTTCCCCGGGATCTTTTTGTTTCATACTATACATATGTATAATGAATATGACGGAGGTGTGTGAATCATACTTTTGTATGGTTGAATCGAATCGAATCTGCTCATGCTCGAATTGGAATCAGTTTCCTAGATTCGTTATTTGATTTGAAGATAAAATCGTAAACTTGATCATTTCTTCAATAACACTATTTAAAAAATGATTTAATCATTACATTACAAAAAATTATTGTATTTATTAGAAGAAAAAAGTGACCGATTCGAAATCGAGTCATTGAAATTATCGAATTATTCGAATTCGAAGACCTCGATTCGCACACCACTGCGTA